>NC_080378.1:42339071-42639071 GCF_014773155.1 Arachis stenosperma | reverse complement strand
CTTCCGTTCTACATGCAACAGAGCTTGAATGTGTATCTCTTAGATTCCCCAACAGAATCTTCGTGGTATAACCTAGATAGATGGCGGCATTTATGAGGATCCGGAAAGTCTCACCTTGTCTGTGGTATTCCGAGTAGGATCCTGGGAATCCGGAAAGTCTAACCTTGTCTGTGGTATTCCGAGTAGGATTCCGGTAATGAATGACTGTGACGTGCTTCAAACTTGCAAGTGCTGGGCGTTAGTGACAGACGCAAAAGAATCAAGGGATTCTATTCCAGTAGGCGCGGGAACCAACCAGTGATTAGCCGTGCTGTGACAGAGCGCGTGAGCGTAGTTTTCACTGCGAGGATGGGATGTAGCCTTCGGCCAGGTGATGCCTCCAGACGATTAGCCATGCGAGTGACAGCCGCAGAGGACCATTTTCCCGAGAGGATTGAAAGTAGCCATCGTCGAACGGTGAACCCCTATACACAGCTTGCCATGGAAAGGAGTAAGAAGGACTGAGTTGAAGCAGGAGGATAGCAGGCGTCCCTGAGCATACAGTATCTCCATTCGCTTATCTGAAATCCCCACCAATGAATCTGCATAAGTATTCTATCCCTTTTATTTCTTCTCTTTTATTATTAATTTTTGAAACCATAAACAATTTTAATCTGCCTAACTAAGATTTACAAGGTGACCAGAGCTTGCTTCATACCAACAATCTCTGTGGGATCGACCCTTACTCACGTAAGGTTTATTACTTGGACGACCCAGTACACTTGCTGGTTAGTTGAACGGAGCTGTGAATTCAACTGGTGCCACAATAATGATTTCATACAAATACAAAAGAATATGGATAACAATTTCGTCCACCAAGTTTTTGGCGCCGTTGCCGGGGATTGTTCGAGTATGGACAACTGACGGTTCATCTTGTTGCTCAGATTAGGTAATTTTCTTTTCAAAAACTTTTTCAAAATTTTTTTTTTCTTTTAATTTTCGTTTTTCCAAGCTATATTTTCGAAAAAAAAAATTTAATAAAAATCCAAAAAAAAATTAGAAAATCATAAAAACCAAAAATATTTTGTGTTCTTGTTTGAGTCTTGAGTCAATTTTTAAGTTTGGTGTCAATTGCATGCTTTAAAAATCTTTTCTTGCATTTTTCAAAAAATCCATGCATTCATAGTGTTCTTCATGATCTTCAAGTTGTTCTTGATAAGTCCTCTTGTTTGATCTTGATGATTTCTTGTTTTGTGTCTTATGTTGTTTTTCATATGCATTTTTTGTTTGTTAAAGTCCATGCATTAAAGATTTCTAAGTTTGGTGTCTTGAATATTTTCTTTGCATCAAAAATTTTTCAAAATTATGTTCTTGATGTTCATCATGATCTTCAAAGTGTTCTTGGTGTTCATCTTGACATTCATAGCATTCTTGCATGCATTCATTGTTTTGATCTAAAAATTTCATGCATTGAGTATTTTTGTTGTTTTTCTCTCTCATAATTAAAAATTCAAAAATCAAAAAAATATATTTTCCTTATTTTCCTCCAAATTTTCGAAATTTTGGGTTGACTTGGTCAAAAATTTTCAAAATTAGTTGTTTCTTACAAGTCAAGTCAAAATTTCAAATTTTAAAAATCTTATCTTTTTAAAATCTTTTTCAAAAATCATATCTTTTTCATTTTTTTATAATTTTCGAAAATTTCAAAAAAATATTTTTCAAATTATTTTCAAAAGTCTTCTCCTTATCTTTACATCATATTTTCGAAAATTCACTAATAATTAATGTGATTGGTTCAAAAATTTGAAGTTTGTAGTTTCTTGTTAGTGAAGTAAATAATTTTAAAATTTTTGAATTAAATCTTTTTATCTTTTATTTTATCTTTTTCAAAAAAAAAGAAAAAAAATTTCATCTTTTTCAAAATTTGATTTCAAAATATCTTATTATCTTCTTATCTTTTTAAATTTTGATTTCAAATCTTCTTCAATCAACTAACTAACTTCTTGTTTGTTTCTCATCTTTTTCAAGACCACCTAACTACTTTTCCCTCTCAAATTTTCGAAAATATCTCACCTCTTTTTCAAAAATTCTTTTCAATTAATTTAATTATTTTTAATTTAAATTTAATCTTATTTCTTATCCAATTTTCGAAATTACTAACTCCTTTTCAAAATTATTTTCGAATTCTCCCTCATCTTTTCTTCTTCTATTTAATTATTTAATTACTAACACTTCTCTTCACCTCTCTTCATCCAAAATCCGAATTCTTCTTCATTCTTCTACTCCCTTCTTTTTCTACTAACATAAAGGAATCTCTATACTGTGACATAGAGGATTCCTCTTTCTTTTCTTGTTTTCTTCTCTTTCATATGAGCAGGAACAAGGATAAAGGCACTCTTGTTGAAATTGATCCAGAACCTGAAAGGGCTCTGAAGAGAAAATTAAGAGAAGCTAAATTACAACAATCCAGAAACAACCTTTCAGAAATTTTCGAACAAGAGAAGGAGATGGCAGCCGAAAATAATAATAATGCAAGGAGAATGCTTGGTGACTTCACAAAGCCAACGTCCAAGTTTGATGGATGAAGCATCTCCATTCCTGCCATTGGAGCCAATAACTTTGAGCTGAAACCTCAGCTAGTTGCTTTAATGCAACAAAACTGCAAGTTTTATGGACTTCCATCTGAAGATCCCTATCAGTTCTTAACTGAGTTCTTGCAGATCTGTGAGACTGTAAAGACAAATGGAGTTGATCCTGAAGTCTACAGACTCATGCTTTTCCCTTTTGCTGTAAGAGACAGAGCTAGAATATGGTTGGATTCACAACCTAAGGATAGCCTGGACTCCTGGGATAAGCTGGTCACTGC
The DNA here is from genome assembly GCF_014773155.1 of Arachis stenosperma. Lineage (NCBI taxonomy): Eukaryota > Viridiplantae > Streptophyta > Magnoliopsida > Fabales > Fabaceae > Arachis > Arachis stenosperma. The sequence goes on along the minus strand of NC_080378.1, from coordinate 42,636,226 downwards.
CTTCCTGGATAAATTCTTTCCTCCTCAAAAGCTGAGCAAGCTGAGAGTGGATGTTCAAACCTTCAAACAAAAAGATGGTGAATCCCTCTATGAAGCTTGGGAAAGATACAAGCAGCTGACCAAAAGATGTCCATCTGACATGTTTTCAGAATGGACCATATTGGATATATTCTATTATGGTCTCTCTGAATTTTCAAAAATGTCATTGGACCATTCTGCAGGTGGATCTATTCACCTGAAGAAAACGCCTGAAGAGGCTCAAGAACTCATTGACATGGTTGCAAACAACCAATTCATGTACACTTCTGAGAGGAATTCCGTGAATAGTGGGATACCTCAAAAGAAAGGAGTTCTTGAAATTGATACTCTGAATGCCATATTGGCTCAGAACAAAGTGTTGACTCAACAGGTCAACATGATCTCTCAAAATCTGAATGGATGGCAACATGCATCCAACAGTACTAGAGAGGCAGCTTCTGAAGAAGCTTATGATCCTGAGAACCCTGCTATGGCAGAGGTTAATTACATGGGTGAACCTTATGGAAACACCTATAACTCATCATGGAGAAATCATCCAAATTTCTCATGGAAGGATCAACAAAAACCTCAACAAGGTTTTAACAATGGTGGACGTAATAGGCTGGGCAATAGCAAGCCATATCCATCATCTTCTCAGCAACAGACAGAGAATTCTGAACAAAATACTTCTAATTTAGCCAATATAGTCTCTGATCTGTCAAAGACCACTTTCAGTTTCATGAGTGAAACAAGATCCTCCATTAGAAATCTGGAGGCACAAGTGGGCCAGCTGAGTAAGAAAGTCATTGAAACTCCTTCCAGTATTCTCCCAAGCAATACAGAAGAGAATCCAAAAGGAGAGTGCAAGGCCATTGACATAGTCAATATGGCCGAATGCACAAAGGAGGAAGAGGATGAAAATCCTAGTGAGGAAGACCTCCTGGGACGTCCCTCAAGCAAGAAGGAGTTTCCTATTAAGGATCCAAAGGAATCTGAGGCTCATATAGAGACCATAGAGATTCCATTGAATCTCCTTCTGCCATTCATGAGCTCTGAAGACTATTCATCCTCTGAAGAGGATGAAGATGTAACTGGAGAGCAAGTTGCTCAATATTTAGGAGCTATCATGAAGCTGAATGCCAAGTTATTTGGTAATGAGACTTGGGAAAGTGAACCTCCCTTGCTCATTAATGAACTGGATACTTGGATTCAGAAAATTCTACCTCAAAAGAAACAAGATCCTGGCAAGTTCTCAATACCTTGTACCATAGGCACTATGATCTTTGAAAAAGCTCTGTGTGATCTGGGGTCAGGAATAAATCTAATGCCACTCTCTGTAATGGAGAAGCTGGGGATCATTGAGGTACAGCCTGCCTTGTTCTCATTACAACTGGCAGACAAGTCATTGAGACAAGCTTATGGAATAGTAGAGGACGTGTTAGTAAAGGTGGAAGACCTTTACATCCCTGCTGATTTCATAATCTTAGACACTAGGAAGGAAGAGGATGATTGCATCATCCTTGGAAGACCTTTCCTAGCCACAGCAGGAGCTGTGATAGATGTCAACAGAGGTGAATTAGTCCTTCAATTGAATGGGGACTACCTTGTGTTTAAGGCACTTGGCCATCCCTCTGTGACAGAAGAGAGTAAGCATGAAGAGCTTCTCTCAGTTCAGAGTCAAGAAGAGCCCACACAGTCAAACTCTAAGTTTGGTGTTGTGAGGCCACAACCAAACTCTAAGTTTGGTGTTAAGATCCCATATCCAAACTCTAAGTTTGGTGTGGACAACTATACAACATTGACCTGATCACCTTGTGGCTCCATGAGAGCCACTGTCAAGCTATTGACATTAAAGAAGCGCTTGTTGGGAGGCAACCCAATTTTATTTATCTAATTTCTATTTTATACTATTTTATTGTTATTTTGTGTTTTATTAGGTACATGATCATGAGAAGTCACGAAAAAATCATAAAAATTAAAAACAGAATCAAAAACAGCAGAAGAAAAAATTTTCACCCTGGAGGACGCACAGGCCGGCGTTCAACGCCAGTAAGGTGCATCTGGCTGGCGTTCAACGCCAGAACAGAGCACCATTCTGGCGCTGAACGCCAGAAACAAGCAACATTCTGGCACTGAACGCCAGGAATGTGCCCAGAGAGGAAAAACTGGCGCTGAACGCCAGTAACAAGCATGAAACTGGCGTTCAACGCCAGAAACATGCTTTACATGGGCGTTGAACGCCCAGAATGTGCACCAATAGGCGTTTAAACGCCAGAATGATGCACAAAGGCATTTTACATGCCTATTTGGTGTAGGGATGGAATTCCTTGACACCTCAGGATCTGTGGACCTCACAGGATCCCCACCTACCTCGCCCTCTCTCCCCATTTATGGTCATCCCTTCTCTTTTTCATTCACCACCTACATCTATCCACTCTTCCCCATACACCCCACCTACCTTTACAATTCAACTTCTCGTTCCCACCCAATCCCACCCATATAGCCGAATCCATCTCCCCTCACTCACCTCCTTTTTCTTCTCCTTCTTCTTCTTCTCTTCTTTCGTCTCTTGCTCGAGGGCGAGCAATATTTAAAGTTTGGTGTGGTAAAAGCATAGCTTTTTGCTTTTCCATTACCATTAATGGCACCTAAGGCCAGAAAAACCTCAAAGGGAAGACAAAAGCTTCCACCTCTGAGTCTTGGGAGATGGAAAGACTCATATAAGCCGTCATAGCTCAGTGGTAGAACATGTGGCTGCAAATTAAGAGATCCCTGAGATACCTCAGGGGATAAATTGTCCTCCACACAAATATTGGAAGCAACTAAGGGTAGGAACACCAAAATTATTAGGAATCATTCAACAGAAGCAAGGAAGAGACATAGAGGAGCTCAAAGAGCACCATTAGACCTTCAAGAAGGCGCCACCCTCACTCAGGTGGATTCATTCCTTGTTCTTTATTTCTTTCTGTTTTTCGATTTTTAATGTTGTGTTTATTGATGAGCGGATAATTTATACGCTTTTTGGCATTGTTTTTAGGTAGTTTTTAGTAAGTTTAAGCTACTTTTAGGGATGTTTTCATTAGTTTTTATGTTAAATTCACATTTCTGGACTTTACTATGAGTTTGTGTGTTTTTCTGTGATTTCAGGTAATTTCTGGCTGAAATTGAGGGACTTGAGCAAAACTCTGAAAAAGGCTGACAAAAGGACTGCTGATGCTGTTGGAATCTGACCTCCCTGCACTCAAAATGGATTTTCTGGAGCTACAGAACTCCAAATGGCGCACTCTCAACGGCGTTGGAAAGTAGACATCCAGAGCTTTCCAGAAATATATAATAGTCCATACTTTATTCTGAAATTGAACGCCAAGTACATGCTGCTGTCTGGAGTTAAACGCTAGAAAAACGTCATGATCCGGAGTTGAACGCCCAAAACACGTCATAACTTGGAGTTCAACTCCAAGAAAAGCCTCAGCTCGTGGATAGATCAAGCTCAGCCCAAACATACACTAAGTGGGCCCCGGAAGTGGATTTATGCATCAATTACTTACTCATGTAAACCCTAGGAGCTAGTTTATTATAAATAGAACTTTTTACTAGTGTATTAGACATCTTGGGGACGATTAGTTCTCAGATCATGGGGGCTGGCCATTCGGCCATACCTGAACCTTTCACTTATGTATTTTCAACGGTGGAGTTTCTACACACCATAGATTAAGGGTGTGGAGCTCTGCTGTACCTCAAGTTTCAATGCAATTACTATTATTTTCTATCCAAATCAATTTTATTCTTAATCCAAGATATACGTTGCACTTCACCTTGATGAATGTGATGATCCGTGACACTCATCATTGATGAGCGGATAATTTGTACCCTTTTTGGCATTGTTTTTAGTATGCTTTTAGTATGATCTAGTTAGTTTTTAGTATATTTTTATTAGTTTTTAGTTAAAATTCACTTTTCTGGACTTTGTTATGAGTTTGTGTGTTTTTCTGTGATTTTAGGTATTTTCTGGCTGAAATTGAGGGACCTGAGCAAAAATCTGATTCAGATACTGAAAGGGACTACAGATGCTGTTGGATTCTGACCTCCCTGCACTCGAAGTAGATTTTCTGGAGCTACAGAAGCCCAATTGGCACGCTCTCAATGGCGTTGGAAAGTAGACATCCTGGGCTTTCCAGCAATATATGATAGTCCATACTTTGCCCAAGATTTGATGGCCCAAACCGGCGTTCAAAGTCACCCTCAGAAATTCCAGCGTTAAACGCCAGAACTGGCACCTAAATGGGAGTTAAACGCCCAAACTGGCATAAAAGCTGGCGTTTAACTCCAAGGAGAGTCTCTACACGAAAATGCTTCATTGCTCAGCCCAAGCACACACCAAGTGGGCCCGGAAGTGGATTTTTATGTCATTTACTCATCTCTGTACACCCTAGGCTACTAGTTCTCTATAAGTAGGACCTTTTACTATTGTATTTGACATCTTTGATCACTTTAGATCTCTAGATCATCTTTGGACATCTAGTTCTTAGATCATTGGGAGGCTGGCCATTCGGCCATGCCTAGACCCTGTTCTTATGTATTTTCAACGGTGGAGTTTCTACACACCATAGATTAAGGTGTGGAGCTCTGCTGTACCTCGAGTATTAATGCAATTACTATTGTTCTTCTATTCAATTCCACTTGTTCTTTGTCCAAGATATCACTTGTTCTTCAACTTGATGAATGTGATGATCCGTGACACTCATCATCATTCTCACTCATGAACAAAGTGACTGACAACCACTTCTGTTCTACAAGCAACCAAGGCTCTAGTGTTTATCTCTTGGATTCCTGATACACGATGCATGGTTGATCGCCTGACAACCGAGTGCTCGCCTGACAAACGAGCCAGCCATTCCGTGAGATCAGAGTCTTCGTGGTATAGGCGAGAACTGATGACGACATTCAAGAGAATCCGGAAGGTCTAACCTTGTCTGTGGTATTCTGAGTAGGATTCAATGATTGAATGACTGTGACGTGCTTCAAACTCCTAGCAGGCGGGGCGTTAGTGACAGACGCAAAAGAATCACTGGATTCTATTCCGGCCTGACCGAGAACCGACAGCTGATTAGCCATATGCTGTGACAGAGCATAGGAACGTTTTCACTGAGAGGATGGGAGGTAGCCACTGACAACGGTGAAACCCTACAAAAGCTTGCCATGGAAAGGAGTAAGAAGGATTGGATGAAGACAGTAGAAAAGCAGAGAGACGGAAGGGAAGGCATCTTCATACGCTTATCTGAAGTTCCTACCAATGAATTACATAAGTACCTCTATCTTTATCTTTATGCTTTATGCGTTTATCACTATACCCATTTGAGTCTGCCTGACTGAGATTTACAAGGTGACCATAGCTTGCTTCATACCAACAATCTCCGTGGGATCGACCCTTACTCACGTAAGGTATTACTTGGACGACCCAGTGCACTTGCTGGTTAGTTGTGCAAAGTTGTGTAGTGATCACAATTTCGCGCACCAAGTTTTTGGCGCCGTTGCCGGGGATTGTTTTGTGTATGGACAACTGACGGTTCATCTTGTTGCTTAGATTAGGTATTTTTCTTCAGAGTTCTTAAGAATGAATTCTAGTGTTTCATGATGATCTGTTGAAATCTGGCTGGCTGAGAAGCCATGTCTAATCTTATTGGACCGAGGTTTCAACTGATCATCACAAGAGCTTGTTGATCTCTATCAATCTTGCTATTGGAGCAATGATCTGCTAAGGCTTGGCTGGCCATTGGCCATGTCTAGTGTTTTGGACCGAAGCTTTCTTTGAAAGCTTGGCTGGCTGTAAAGCCATGTCTAATTCCTGGACCGGAGTCTTAGACTAGCATTGCAATGATTCCTGGAATCCAAATTAAGAATTCTGAAACTTTTATTTTCTATTTCCATATAATTTTCGAAAAAAACACAAAAAAATTTCAAAATAAAAAAAAACCAAAAATATTTTATGTTTCTGTTTGAGTCTAGTGTCTAATTTTAAGTTTGGTGTCTTGCATGTATTGTTTATTTGATCTTGGTTCTATTTTCAAGTCAATAGTACAGGGAACTGAAGATTCAGAACATGCAGCAGAGGAATTACACAGAAAAAGCTGGGCGTTCAAAACGCCCAGTGAAGAAGGACAGACTGGCGTTTAAACGCCAGCCAGGGTACCTGGTTGGGCGTTTAACGCCCAAAAAGGTAGCATTTTGGGCGTTAAACGCCAGAATGGATACCATTCTGGGCGTTTAACGCCAGGATGGCACAAGGGGGAGGATTTTGTTTTCAAATCAATTTTTTTTCAAGTTTTCAAAGTTTTTCAAAATCAAATCTTTTTCAAATCATGTCTTTTCAATCAAATGTTTTCAAAATCAATTTCTTTCCTTTTTCAAAAATACTTGCTATCAATTAATGATTTGATTGAACATTTCAAGTATGTTGCCTTTTCTGTTGAGAAAGGTTTAATGTTTGAATCATATCTTTTCTTGATAGCCAAGTTATTAATTTTTAAAATCAAATCTTTTTTTTTAAATTGTTTTCAAATCATATCTTCTCAATCACATATTTTTTAAAACCAATCATTTTTTTTTCACATCTTTTTCAAAATAGTTTTCAATCAAGTCTTTTTTACTTCTAATTTCAAAATCTTTTTCAAAAATCATTTGATTCTTTTTCCACTTTGAGTTTTCGAAAATTATCAATCAATTTTTCAAAATGATTTTAAAAACTTTTTAATTGATTTTCGAAAATTCTCTTCCCCTCTTCCCACATCCTTTTATTTATAGAGTACCACTCCTTCTCAATGCACAATTCGAACTCTCTCTGATTTAGTTCGAATTCTTCTACCTCTTTCTTCTATTTTTCTGTTCTTCTGACACCTCAAGGAATCTCTATACTGTGACATAGAGGATTCCACATTTTCTTGTTCTCTTCTCTTTCATATGAGCAGGAGCAGAGACAAAGGCATTCTTGTTGAAGCTGACCCTGAACCTGAAAGGACTTTGAAGCGAAAGCTAAGAGAAGCTAAGGCACAATTCTCTACAGAGGACCTAACAGAAATCTTCAAAGAAGAAGAAGACATGGCAGCCGAAAACAACAACAATGCAAACAATGCAAGGAAGGTGCTGGGTGACTTTACCGCACCTACTCCCGACTTCTATGGGAGAAGCATCTCTATCCCTGCCATTGGAGCAAACAACTTTGAGCTTAAGCCTCAATTAGTTTCTCTAATGCAACAGAATTGCAAGTTTCATGGACTTCCATTGGAAGATCCTCATCAGTTTTTAGCTGAATTCTTGCAAATCTGTGACACTGTCAAGACTAATGGGGTAGACCCTGAGGTCTACATACTTATGCTATTCCCTTTTGCTGTAAGAGACAGAGCTAGGACATGGTTGGACTCACAACCTAAAGAAAGCTTGGACTCATGGGAAAAGCTAGTCAATGCCTTCTTGGCAAAGTTCTTTCCACCTCAAAAATTGAGTAAGCTTAGAGTGGAAGTCCAAACCTTCAGACAAAAGGATGGAGAATCCCTCTATGAAGCTTGGGAAAGATACAAACAATTGATCAGAAAATGTCCATCTGACATGCTTTCTGAATGGAGAATCATAGGTATTTTCTATGATGGTCTCTCTGAACTATCCAAGATGTCTTTGGATAGCTCTGCTGGAGGATCTCTTCATTTGAAGAAGACGCCTACAGAAGCTCAAGAGCTAATTGAAATGGTTGCAAATAACCAATTCATGTACACTTCTGAAAGGAATCCTGTGAACAATGGGAGAAATCAGAAGAAAGGTGTTCTTGAGATTAATACTCTGAATGCCATATTGGCTCAGAACAAGATATTGACTCAACAAGTCAATTTGATTTCTCAAAGTCTGTCTGGAATGCAAAATGCACCAAGCAGTACTAAGGATGCTTCATCTGAAGAAGAAGCCTATGATCCTGAGAACCCTTCAATGGAAGAGGTGAATTACCTAGGAGAACCCTATGGAAACACCTATAATTCTTCATGGAGAAATCACCCAAATTTCTCATGGAAGAATCAAGAGAGACCTCAACAGGGTTTCAACAACAATAATGGTGGAAGAAACAGGTTTAGCAATGGCAAGCCTTTTCCATCATCTTCTCAGCAACAGACAGAGAATTCTAAGCAGAACCCCTCTGACTTAGCAACTATGGTCTCTGATCTAATCAAAACCACTCAAAGTTTCATGACTGAAACAAGGTCCTCCATTAGGAATTTGGAGGCACAAGTGGGACAGCTGAGCAAGAAAATTACTGAACTCCCTCCTAGTACTCTCCCAAGTAACACAGAAGAAAATCCAAAAGGAGAGTGCAAGGCCATCAACATGGCCGAATTTGGAGAGGAAGGAGAGGCAGTGAACGCCACTGAGGAAGACCTCAATGGGCGTGCACTGACCTCCACTGAGTTCCCCAATGAGGAACCATGGGAATCTGAGGCTCAAAATGAGACCATAGAGATTCCATTGGATTTACTTCTGCCTTTCATGAGCTCTGATGAGTATTCTTCCTCTGAAGAGGATGAGTATGTCACTGAAGAGCAAGTTGCTAAATACCTTGGAGCAATCATGAAGCTAAATGACAAGTTATTTGGAAATGAGACTTGGGAGAATGAACCTCCTTTGCTCACCAAAGAATTGGATGACTTGTCTAGGCAGGAATTACCTCAAAAGAGACAAGATCCTGGGAAGTTTTCAATACCTTGTACCATAGGCACCATAACCTTCAAGAAGGCTCTGTGTGACTTAGGGTCAAGTGTAAACCTCATGCCTCTCTCTGTAATGGAGAAGCTAGGGATCTTTGAGGTACAAGCTGCAAGAATCTCATTAGAGATGGCAGACAACTCAAGAAAACAAGCTCATGGACTTGTAGAGGATGTTTTGGTGAAAATTGAAAACCATTGCATCCCTGCTGATTTCATAGTCCTAGAGACTGGGAAGTGCATGGATGAAACCATCATCCTTGGCAGACCCTTCCTAGCCACAGCAAAGGCTGTGATTGATGTTGATAGAGGCGAACTGATCATTCAAGTGAATGAAGAATCCTTTGTGTTTAAGGCTCAAGGATATCCCTCTGTCACCATGGAGAGGAAGCATGAAGAGCTTCTCTCAAATCAGAGTCAAACAGAGCCCCCACAGTCAAACTCTAAGTTTGGTGTTGGGAGGCCACAACCAAACTCTAAGTTTGGTGTTGAACCCCCACATTCAAACTCTAAGTTTGGTGTTGGGAGGTTCCAACATTGCTCTGAGAAAATGTGAGGCTCCATGAGAGCCCTCTGTCAAGCTACTGACATTAAAGAAGCGCTTGTTGGGAGGCAACCCAATGTTATATTTTGACTATTTTCTTTTGTTATTTTATGTTTTTTGTAGGTTGATGATCATGAGAAGACACAAAATCAATTGAAAAAGCAAAAATAGAATGAAAAACAGGAAGAAAAATAGCACACCCTGGAGGAAGAATCCACTGGCGTTTAAACGCCAGTGAGGCTAGCAGTTGGGCGTTTAACGCCCAGTCTGGCACCATTCTGGGCGTTTAACGCCAGAAAGGGGCACCAGACTGGCGTTAAACGCCAGAAAAGGGCAAGAACCTGGCATTAAACGCCAGGAATGGGCACCAGCCCGGCGTTTAACGCCAGAAATGGCTCAAAACGTGATTTTGAATGCCATTTGGTGCAGGGATGACTTTTCCTTGACACCACAGGATCTGTGGACCCCACAGGATCCCTACCAACCCCACCACTCTCTCTCTTCTTCACCCATTCACCAATCACCTCAATACCTCTTCCCCAAAAACCCTTCACCTATCAAATCCCTTCTTTCTCTTCACCACTCACATCCATCCTTCATAAACCCCACCTACCTCACCATTCAAATTCAAACCACTTTCCCACCCAAACCCACCCTCACTTGACCGAACCTTACCCACCCCCTCCCCTATATATACCCTTCTTCACCCCTTCATTTTCACACAACCTAAACACCACTTCTCCCCCTCTTTGGCCGAACACAAAAGCCATTTCCTTCTTCCTCATTTCTTCTTCTTCTACTCTCTTCTTTCTTCTTTTGCTCGAGGACGAGCAAACCTTTTAAGTTTGGTGTGGTAAAAGCGTTGCTTTTTCATTTTTCCATAACCATTTATGGCATCCAAGGCCGGAGAAACCTCTAGAAAGAGGAAAGGGAAGGCAAAAGCTTCCACCTCCGAGTCATGGGAGATGGAAAGATTCATCTCAAGGGTGCATCAAGACCACTTCTATGAAGTTGTGGCCTTGAAGAAGGTGATCCCCGAGGTCCTTTTTTCACTCAAAAAAGGTGAATATCCGGAGATCCGACATGAGATCCGAAGAAGAGGTTGGGAAATTCTTACCAACCCCATTCAACAAGTCAGAATCTTAATGGTTCAAAAGTTCTATGCCAATGCATGGATCACCAAGAACCATGATCAAAGTGTGAACCCGGATCCAAAGAATTATCTTACTATGGTTCGGGGGAAATACTTGGATTTTAGTCCGGAAAGTGTAAGGTTGGCATTCAATTTGCCCATGATGCAAGGAGATGAACACTCTTACACTAGAAGGGTCAACTTTGATCAAAGGTTGGACCAAGTCCTCACAGTCATATGTGAAGAGGGCGCCCAATGGAAGAGAGATTCAAGAGGGAAGCCGGTTCAATTAAGAAGGCATGACCTCAAACCCATGGCTAGAGGATGGTTGGAGTTTATCCAACGCTCAATCATTCCCACTAGCAACCGGTCCGAAGTTACTCTAGACCGGGCCATCATGATTCATAGCATCATGATTGGAGAAGAAGTGGAAGTTCATGAGGTTATAGCCCAAGAACTCTATAAGGTGGCGGACAAGTCCTCTACCTTAGCAAGGTTAGCCTTTCCTCATCTCATTTGTCACCTCTGTTATTCAGTTGGAGTTGACATAGAGGGAGACACCCCCATTGATGAGGATAAGCCCATCACTAAGAAAAGGATGGAGCACACAAGAGACCCCACTCATCATGAGATCCCTGAGATGCCTCAAGGGATGCACTTTCCTCCACAAAACTATTGGGAGCAACTGAACACCTCCCTAGGAGAATTGAGTTCCAACATGGGACAACTAAGGGTGGAGCATCAATAACACTCCATCATCCTCCATGAAATTAGAGAAGACCAAAGGATCATGAGAGAGGAGCAACAAAGACAAGGAAGAGACATTGAGGAGCTCAAGCACTCCATAGGATCTTCAAGAGGAAGAAAGAGCCGCCATCACTAAGGTGGACCCGTTCTTTAATCTCCTTGTTCTTTATTTTCTGTTTTTCGAAAATTAAAGCTTATGTTTGTCCATGTTTGTGTCTTGTGATCATTAGTGTCTTAGTGTCTATGCCTTAAAGTTATGAATGTCCTATGAATCCATCACCTTTCTTAAATAAAAAATGTTCTTAATTGAAAAAGAAAAAGAATTGCATGAATTTTGAATTTTATAGCAGTTTAATTATTTTGATGTGGTGGCATTACTTTTGTCTTCTGAATGTATGCTTAAACAGTGCATATGTCTTTTGAATTTGTGGTTCATGAATGTTGGCTCTTGAAAGAATGATGAAAAAGGAGACATGTTACTGAGGATCTGAAAAATCATTAAAAATGATTCTTGAAGCAAGAAAAAGCAGTGAATACAAAAAAAAAAACCAAAAAAAAAAGAGAAAGAGAAAAAGAAAGAAAAAGAAAGAATAAAGTTGTGATCCAAGGCAAAAAGAGTGTGCTTAAGAACCCTGGACACCTCTAATTGGGGACTCTAGCAAAGCTGAGTCACAATCTGAAAAGGTTCACCCAATTATGTGTCTGTGGCATGTATGTATCCGGTGGTAATACTGGAAGACAGAATGCTTTGGGCCACGGCCAAGACTCAAAAAGTAGCTGTGTTCAAGAATCATCATACTTAACTAGGAGAATCAATAACACTATCTGGATTCTAAGTTCCTAAAGAAGCCAATCATTCTGAATTTCAAAGGATAGAGTGAGATGCCAAAACTATTCAGAGGCAAAAAAGCTAAAAGCCCCGCTCATCTAATTAATACTGATCTTCATAGATGTTTTTGGAGTTCATTGCATATTCTATTCTTTTTATCTTATTTGATTTTTAGTTGCTTGGGGACAAGCAACAATTTAAGTTTGGTGTTGTGATGAGCGGATAATTTGTACCCTTTTTGGCATTGTTTTTAGTATGCTTTTAGTATGATCTAGTTAGTTTTTAGTATATTTTTATTAGTTTTTAGTTAAAATTTACTTTTCTGGACTTTACTATGAGTTTGTGTGTTTTTCTGTGATTTCAGGTATTTTCTGGCTGAAATTGAGGGACCTGAGCAAAAATCTGATTCAGAGACTGAAAGGGACTGCAGATGCTGTTGGATTCTGACCTCCCTGCACTCGAAGTGGATTTTCTGGAGCTACAGAAGCCCAATTGGCGCGCTCTCAACGGCGTTAAAAAGTAGACATCCTGGGCTTTCCAGCAATATATGATAGTCCATACTTTGCCCAAGATTTGATGGCCCAAACCGGCGTTCAAAGTCACCCTCAGAAATTCCAGCGTTAAACGCCGGAACTGGCACCTAAATGGGAGTTAAACGCCCAAACTGGCATAAAAGCTGGCGTTTAACTCCAAGGAGAGTCTCTACACGAAAATGCTTCATTGCTCAGCCCAAGCACACACCAAGTGGGCCCGGAAGTGGATTTTTATGTCATTTACTCATCTCTGTACACCCTAGGCTACTAGTTCTCTATAAGTAGGACCTTTTACTATTGTATTTGACATCTTTTGATCACTTTAGATCTCTAGATCATCTTTGGACATCTAGTTCTTAGATCATTGGGAGGCTGGCCATTCGGCCATGCCTAGACCCTGTTCTTATGTATTTTCAACGGTGGAGTTTCTACACACCATAGATTAAGGTGTGGAGCTCTGCTGTACCTCGAGTATTAATGAAATTACTATTGTTCTTCTATTCAATTCCGCTTGTTCTTTGTCCAAGATATCACTTGTTCTTCAACTTGATGAATGTGATGATCCGTGACACTCATCATCATTCTCACTCATGAACAAAGTGACTGACAACCACTTCTGTTCTACAAGCAACCAAGGCTCTAGTGTTTATCTCTTGGATTCCTGATACACGATGCATGGTTGATCGCCTGACAACCGAGTGCTCGCCTGAAAAACGAGCCAGCCATTCCGTGAGATCAGAGTCTTCGTGGTATAGGCGAGAACTGATGGCGGCATTCAAGAGAATCCGGAAGGTCTAACCTTGTCTGTGGTATTCTGAGTAGGATTCAATGATTGAATGACTGTGACGTGCTTCAAACTCCTAGCAGGCGGGGCGTTAGTGACAGACGCAAAAGAATCACTGGATTCTATTCCGGCCTGACCGAGAACCGACAGCTGATTAGCCATATGCTGTGACAGAGCATAGGAACGTTTTCACTGAGAGGATGGGAGGTAGCCACTGACAACAGTGAAACCCTACAAAAGCTTGCCATGGAAAGGAGTAAGAAGGATTGGATGAAGACAGTAGGAAAGCAGAGAGACGGAAGGGAAGGCATCTTCATACGCTTATCTGAAGTTCCTACCAATGAATTACATAAGTACCTCTATCTTTATCTTTATGCTTTATGCGTTTATCACTATACCCATTTGAGTCTGCCTGACTGAGATTTACAAGGTGACCATAGCTTGCTTCATACCAACAATCTCCGTGGGATCGACCCTTACTCACGTAAGGTATTACTTGGACGACCCAGTGCACTTGCTGGTTAGTTGTGCAAAGTTGTGTAGTGATCACAATTTCGCGCACCAATCATCATTCTCACCTATGAACGCGCGTGATTGACAACCATTTCTGTTCTACCTTAGGCCGGGCGCATATCTCTTAGATTCCCCAACAGAATCTTCGTGGTATAAGTTAGATAGATGGCGGCATTCATGAGGATCCGGAAGGTCTAAACCTTGTCTGTGGTATTCCGAGTAGGATTCTGGGATTGAATGACTGTGACGAGCTTCAAACTCCTGAAGGCTGGGCGTGATGACAAACGCAAAAGAATCAAGGGATTCTATTCCAACCTGATTGAGAACCGACAGATGATTAGCCGTGCTGTGACAGAGCATAGGACCATTTTCACTGAGAGGATGGGATGTAGCCATTGACAACGGTGATGCCCTACATACAGCTTGCCATGGAAAGGAGTAAGAAGGATTGGATGAAAGCAATGAGAAAGTAGAGATTCAAGAGGAGCACAGCATCTCCATACACTTATCTGAAATTCCCACTATTGATTTACATAAGTATTTCTATCCCTTTTTATTTTTATTAATCATATTTGATTTTCTAAATTCCATAATTTTATCCTCCTGACTGGGATTTACAAGATGACCATAGCTTGCTTCATACCAACAATCTCTGTGGGATCGACCCTTACTCACGTAAGGTATTACTTGGACGACCCAGTACACTTGCTGGTTAGTTGAACGGAGTTGTGTCCACACATAAGTGCCATAATAATGATTCCATACAACAACAAAGAATACTACATTGATGTGATCACAATTTTGTCCACCATTTATCCATGTTTTATGTCTCTACTTTATGATCATTAGTATGTAACCATGCCTTAAAGCTATGAATAAATTCCATTAATCCTTCACCTCTCTTAAAAGAAAAATGTTTTAATTCAAAAGAACAAGAAGTACATGAATTTCGAATTTATCCTTGAATTTAATTTAATTATATTGATGTGGTGACAATATTTTTGTTTTCTGAATGAATGCTTGAACAGTGCATATGTCTTTTGATCTTGTTGTTTATGAATGTTAAAACTGTTGGCTCTTGAAAGAATGATGAACAAAGAGAAATGTTATTGAGGATCTGAAAAATCATGAAATTGATTCTTGAAGCAAGAAAAAGCAGTGAAAAAGAAAGCTTGCGAAAAAAAATTTGAAAAAAAATGGTGAAAAAAAATAGAAAAGAAAAAGAAGGAGCAGTAGAAAAAGCCAATAGCCCTTAAAACCAAAAGGCAAGGGTAAAAAGGATCCAAGGCTTTGAGCATCAATGGATAGGAGGGCCCAAGGAAATTAAATCCAGGCCTAAGCGGCTAAATCAAGCTGTCCCTAACCATGTGCTTGTGTCATGAAGGTCCAAGTGAAAAACTTGAGACTAAGTGGTTAAAGTCGTGGTCCAAAGCAAAAGAGTGTGCTTAAGAGCTCTGGACACCACTAACTGGGGACTCTAGCAAAGCTGAGTCACAATCTGAAAAGGTTCACCCAATTATGTGTCTGTGGCATTTATGTATCCGGTGGTAATACTGGAAAACAAAGTGCTTAGGGCCACGGCCAAGACTCATAAGTAGTTGTGTTCAAGAACCAACATGCTTAACTAGGAAAGTCAATAACACTATCCAAAATTCTAAGTTCCTAAAGAAGCCAATCATTCTAAACTTCAAAGGAAAAAGTGAGATGCCAAAACTGTTCAGAAGCAAAAAGCTACAAGTCCCGCTCATCTAATTATAATTAATATTCATTGATATTCTGGAATTTATAGTATATTCTCTTCTTTTTATCCTATTTGATTTTCAGTTGCTTGGGGACAAGTAACAATTTAAGTTTGGTGTTGTGATGAGCGGATAATTTATACGCTTTTTGGCATTGTTTTTAGGTAGTTTTTAGTAAGTTCAAGCTACTTTTAGGGATGTTTTCCTTAGTTTTTATGTTAAATTCACATTTCTGGACTTTACTATGAGTTTGTGTGTTTTTCTATGATTTCAGGTAAATTCTGACTGAAATTGAGGGATCTGAGCAAAACTCTGAAAAAAGGCTGACAAAAGGACTGCTGATGCTGTTGGAATCTGACCTCCCTGCACTCGAAATGGATTTTCTGGAGCTACAGAACTCCAATTGGCGCGCTCTCAATGGCGTTGGAAAGTATACATCCAGGGCTTTCCAGCAATATATAATAGTCCATACTTTATTCGGAAATTGACGAAGTAACTTGGCGTTGAACGCCAAGTTCATGCTGCTGTCTGGAGTTAAACGCCAGAAAAACGTCATGATCCGGAGTTGAACGCCCAAAACACGTCATAACTCGGAGTTCAACTCCAAGAGAAGCCTCAGCTTGTGGATTGATCAAGCTCAGCCCAAGCATACACCAAGTGGGCCCTGGAAGTGGATTTATGCATCAATTACTTACTCATGTAAACCCTAGTAGCTAGTCTAGTATATATAGGACCTCTTACTATTGTATTAGACATCTTTGGTCTCAGTTTTGTTTTATTCTTCATCCTAAGAGGCTATTGATCATGTTTAAGGGGGCTGGCCATTCGGCCATGCCTGAACCTTTCACTTATGTATTTTCAACGGTGGAGTTTCTGCACACCATAGATTAAGGGTGTGGAGCTCTGCTGTACCTCAAGTATTAATGCAATTCTATTTTCTTTTATTCAAATCTCTCTTATTCTTATTCCAAGATATTCATTCGCACCCAAGAACATGATGAATGTGATGATTATATAACCCTCATTATCATTCTCACTTATGAACGCGCGTGATTGACAACCACTTCCGTTCTACATGCAACAGAGCTTGAATGTGTATCTCTTAGATTCCCCAACAGAATCTTCGTGGTATAAGCTAGATAGATGGTGGCATTTATGAGGATCCGGAAAGTCTCACCTTGTCTGTGGTATTCCGAGTAGGATCCTGGGAATCCGGAAAGTCTAACCTTGTCTGTGGTATTCCGAGTAGGATTCCGGTAATGAATGACTGTGACGTGCTTCAAACTTGCAAGTGCTGGGCGTTAGTGACAGACGCAAAAGAATCAAGGGATTCTATTCCAGTAGGCGCGGGAACCAACCAGTGATTAGCCGTGCTGTGACAGAGCGCGTGAGCGTAGTTTTCACTACGAGGATGGGATGTAGCCTTCGGCCAGGTGATGCCTCCAGACGATTAGCCATGCGAGTGACAGCCGCAGAGGACCATTTTCCCGAGAGGATTGAAAGTAGCCATCGTCGAACGGTGAACCCCTATACACAGCTTGCCATGGAAAGGAGTAAGAAGGACTGAGTTGAAGCAGGAGGATAGCAGGCGTCCCTGAGCATACAGTATCTCCATTCGCTTATCTGAAATCCCCACCAATGAATCTGCATAAGTATTCTATCCCTTTTATTTCTTCTCTTTTATTATTAATTTTCGAAACCATAAACAATTTTAATCTGCCTAACTGAGATTTACAAGGTGACCAGAGCTTGCTTCATACCAACAATCTCTGTGGGATCGACCCTTACTCACGTAAGGTTTATTACTTGGACGACCCAGTACACTTGCTGGTTAGTTGAAAGGAGTTGTGAATTCAACTGGTGCCACAATAATGATTTCATACAAATACAAAAGAATATGGATCACAATTTCGTCCACCACTGCCTACTGTACTCTTTGGGTATGAATCTTACCGCTTTATAGATTGCAATGTCTGCAAACCACGGTACTTCCTAAATGGCAAAGAGTTGCTCATTTGGGAAGGTTTCAGAGATCTCAATAGAGGGGAAGGACGCCCCTTCTACTGGTTCTATCCGGGACAGATGATCAGCCACTTGGTTCTCTGTCCCTTTTCTGTCTCTTATTTCTATATCAAACTCTTGTAGAAGCAACACCCATCTTATGAGTCTGGGTTTTGAATCTTGCTTTGTGAGTAGATATTTAAGAACAGCATGGTCAGTGTACACAATCACTTTTGATCCCACTAAATAGGATCTAAACTTGTCAACGGCATAAACCACTGCAAGCAGCTTTTTTTTTCTGTGGTTGTGTAATTTTTGTGTGCGTCATTTAGAACATGGCTGGCATAGTAAATGACGTGCAGAAGCTTGTTATGCCTCTGTCCTAAGACTGCACCAATAGCATGGTCACTAGAATCACACATTAATTCAAATGGTAATGTCCAGTCTGGTGCAAAAATGACAGGTGCTGTGACCAACTTAGCTTTCAGAGTCTTAAACACCTGCAGACATTCCATGTCAAAGACAAATGGCGTGTCAGCAGCTAGCAGATTGCTCAGAGGTTTTGCAATTTTTGAAAAATCCTTTATAAACCTCCTATAGAATCCTGCATGCCCCAGAAAGCTTCTAATTTCCTTAATATTGACAGGTGAAGGTAATTTTTCAATTACCTCTATTTTAGCTTGATCCACCTCTATTCCTTTGTTCGAAATTTTATGCCCAAGGACAATTCCTTCAATCACCATAAAGTGACATTTTTCCCAGTTTAAAACCAGGTTAATCTCTTGGAACCTTTTCAGAACAAGTGCTAGATGATCAAGACAGGAGCTGAATGAGTTTCCAAATACTGAGAAGTCATCCATAAAGACTTCCAAAAAATTTTTCACCATATCAGAGAAGATAGAGAGCATGCATCTCTAAAAGGTTGCAGGTGCATTACACAGACCAAATGGCATCCTTCTGTAGGCAAATACTCCAGATAGACATGTGAATGCTGTTTTCTCTTGATCCTGAGGATCCACTGCAATTTGGTTATAACCTGAATAGCCATCCAAAAAGCAGTAATAGTTGATAACCGAAATTTATCATGCCGATATAGAATTCAATAATGGATATAATCGTGAGTATAGTCTTATCGACATTCAAACTTCGCATCAAACAATCCTACAATCTATAACCGAGAGTACTAGTCTCCCGAGTCATCCTCCCTTGGAATTGCTAGAGAATGCATCTTATTGATTAGGAAGCCTTATTATGATTCTTTGAAGGTTTAGCAAAATAGATGACAAACAATCAATCTTTAGAAGGCTTGGCCTAGGGTTGGCATTAAAAATTCTATCCTTATAGTTCCTTCAATGATGACAACAATTAGGCCTTGCTTCATTTAGTTAACCCCTAGGTATAGAGGAAAGTCAAATGAGAATAACTAACTTGAGTCACAAGTCCTAGTTTTACCTTAGGGAAATCTAGCTTTAGTGCACTCCAAGTCAATTAGCAATTTCTAATTCCAAATCAACAATTAACATAAACTATTCAACTCTTTCTAATGGCCCAAACCCTATGCCAAGTAAGAAACTTTTACTCCATAACTAGTGTTGGCATTTTATCAAACAATTGATGAGCAAGGATGAAAGGCATAGTAAAAATGAGAAGAAAGTAGAATTGAAAGTGCTTCAACACAAGAAACTAACAACAATTAACAAAGAACAACAATGGAAATGAACTTCTCAAGAAATTGATAAAATCCAAAACTACAAAGTTGAATCTAGGATCTATGAGAATTGAGCAATTACAAGCACTAATTGAGATTGGAGAAGAAGATCTATAACATGAACAAAGTAAATTGAGAATTGTAATGGATCTCACCAAAGAGTGATTGAGAATTCATTAGTGAAGAAGATGAACCCTAATGAGAGCTTGGAATCTCCCTCTCTCTCTCTCCAAGAGTGTAACTACCAATAGCAAAAAAATCTAGAACAATCTAAAATGAGTCAAAAGTCCCTTAACCCTTCAACCCCGGTCTTCTTAAGCTCTTCCCGCCAAGGCACTTCCCCAAGATGAGATCTCCAACTGTCTCCACGCCCAGGTCACGTGACTCTTTTTAAAAAAAAACATATTCGAGCACCGGCGCGCACGCGTGCTTGGGCATCTTGCAATGCGAGCGGAGGCGCAACGTACGCGTGCGCGCCCATGGGGATTATGGCCTAGCCGCTACACATGCCGGCTCATGGCTTAGCTTCTGGCTTTGACTTCTAACTGCGCAATCCATGCGGGCGCACCAACTACGTGCACGCGCCCTTGCTGAAGTTCCCAAAGCTCAATTTCTCATGCTCCTTTCCTTTGCGCCCATTCTCCTTCTCTCTTCCGGTTCATCCTTGCCCTATATTCTGAAACCACTTAACACACAGGTCACGGCATCGAATGGCACCAAGAGAAGATTAGAAATGTATCTAATTTAGTGCAAAATAAGCATGTTTTCATCCATGAGGCAAAAATTAGGAAAGGAACACAAAGTCTTGTATTTTCATATTGGTGCACGAAATTGCAATCACACTTTTGCAATCCCGCACAACTAACCAGCAAGTGCACTGGGTCATCCAAGTAATACCTTGCGTGAGCAAGGGTCGATCCCACAGAGATTGTCGGCTTGAAGCAAGCTATGGTTATCTTGTAAATCTTAGTCAGGATATCAGAAATTATCAGGATTGATTGTAAAAAGCAAAAGAACATAAAATGGTTACTTGTATTGCAGTAATGGAGAATAAGTTGGGGTTTTGGAGATGCTCCATCTTCTAAATCTCTGCTTTCCTACTGTCTTCTTTATCAAACACGCAAGGCTCCTTCCATGGCAAGCTGTATGTAGGGTTTCACCATTGTCAGCGGCTACCTCCCATCCTCTCAGTGAAAACGATTGCATATGCTCTGTCACAGCACGCGGAATTCAGCTGTCGGTTCTCGGTCAGGCCGGAATAGAATCCATTGATTTTTTTGCGTCTGTCATTAACGCCCCGCCTGCTAGGAGTTTGAAGCACGTCACAGTCATTCAATCATTGAATCCTACTCAGAATACCACAGACAAGGTTTAGACCTTCCGGATTTTCTTGAATGCCGCCATCAGTTCTAGCTTATACCACGAAGATTCCGATTAAAGAATCCAAGAGATAACTACTTAATCTAAGGTAGAACGGAGGTGGTTGTCAGGCACACGTTCATAGTTGAGAATGATAATGATTGTCACGGATCATCACATTCATCCGGATTAACAACAAGTATTATCTTAGAATGGAAGCAAGCATGATTGAATAAGAAACAGTAGTAATTGCATTAATTCATCAAGACACAGCAGAGCTCCTCACCCCCAACCATGGGGTTTAGAGATTCATGCTGTGAAAGGTACACAAAGAAAACGTGTAAAGTGTCATGAGGTACAGATACAATGTCAAAAGATCCTATTAATAGTGAACTAGTAACCTGAGGTTTACAGAAATGAGTAAATGACAGAAAAATCTATTTCCGGGCCCACTTGGTGTGTGCTTGGGCTGAGCAATGAAGCATTTTCGTGTAGAGACCTTTTCTGGAGTTAAACGCCAGCTTTCATGCCAGTTTGGGCGTTTAACTCCAAGTTTTATGCCAGTTCCAGCGTTAAACGCTGGAATTTCTGAGGCTGAATTGCTACGCCGGTTTGGGCCATCAAATCTTGGGCAAAGTATGGACTATCATATATTGCTGGAAAGCCCAGGATGTCTACTTTCCAATGCCTTTAAGAGCGCGCCAATTGGACTTCTGTAGCTCCAGAAAATCTACTTCGAATGCAGGGAGGTCAGAATCCAACAGCATCTGCAGTCCTTTTCAGTCTCTAAATCAGATTTTTGCTCAGAACCTTCAATTTCAGTCAGAAAATACCTGAAATCACAGAAAAACACACAAACTCATAGTAAAGTCCAGAAAAGTGAATTTTAATTAAAAACTAATAAAAATATACTAAAAACTAACTAAATCATATTAAAAACATACTAAAAACAATACCAAAAAGCATACAAATTATCCGCTCATCACAACACCAAACTTAAATTGTTGCTTGTCCCCAAGCAACTGAAAATCAAATAAGATAAAAAGAAGAGAATATACTATAAACTTCAAATTATCAATGAAACTTAGCTCCAAATTAGATGAGCGGGACTAGTAGCTTTTTGCCTCCGAACAGTTTTGGCATCTCACTTTATCCTTTGAAATTCAGAATGATTGGCATCTATAAGAACTCAAAACTCAGATAGTGTTATTGATTCTCCTAGTTAAGTATATTGATTCTTGAACATAGCTAGTGTATGAGTCTTGGCTGTGGCCCAAAGCACTCTGTCTTCCAATATTACCACCGGATACATACATGCCACAGACACATAATTGGGTGAACCTTTTTAGATTGTGACTCAGCTTTGCTAAAGTCCCCAATTAGAGGTGTCCAGGGTTCTTAAGCACACTCTTTTTGCTTTGGTTCACAACTTTATTTCTTTCTTTTTCTTTTTCTTCTCTTTTTTTTTCGAAATATTTTTTTTTTTGAATTCACTGCTTTTTCTTGCTTCAAGAATCAATTTGATGATTTTTTTCAGATCCTCAACAACAGTTCTCTTTCTCCTCATTCTTTCAAGAGCCAACAATTTTTAACATTCTCAAAACAACAAATTCAAAAGACATATGCACTGTTCAAGCATTCATTCAGAAAACAAAAAACTATTGTCACCACATCAAACTAATTCAACTAGTTTCAGGGATAAATTTCAAAATCATGTACTTCTTGTTCTTTTGTGATTAAAGCATTTTTCATTTAAGAGAGGTGATGGATTCATAGGACATTCATAACTTTAAGGCATAAATTTTATTAATTATGAATTAAGAACAAGACTCAAATATAGATATAATATGAGACTAAAAAAAATAAAAATAGGAATAGAAAATAAAAGAAAACGAAAAACTAGGCTCCTAATGATAGAGGTTTTCACAGAGTTAGGACTCAACAACCTTGATTTTGAGAAGTGGATGCTCCCTCAACTTGAGAGGAGAGCTTTTGGCGTTTCATCTCTTGAAGTTCACGCCCCTGCTTCTCTTGTTCCTTCAGTAATTTGCAGAGCATGCAGTTCTGATTCTGCTGTTCTTCCTTCAGTTGCTCCATAGTTTCTTGCAACTTGGTGATAGACGCTTCTAGGCTGGCCCAGTAGCCAATTTCAGGGAATTCAGGGAGGAACTCCTGCGCCCTCCTTTTGATAGAGTTGTCTTGCATTTGTCCTTCCATTGACTTCTTGGTGATTGGGTGTTCAATGGGTATGAACTCATCTATTCCCATCTTCACTCCAGCCTCTTTACAGAGCAAGGAGATCAAGCTTGGGTAAGCCAGTTTGGCTTCAGTGGAATTCTTATTTGCAATTGTGTAAATCTCACAAGCAATCACATGATGGACCTCCACTTCTTTTCCAAGTATAATGCAATGAATCATCACTGCTCTCTTGATAGTGACCTCAGAACGGTTGCTAGTGGGCAATATGGAACGCCCAATAAAGTCTAGCCAACCTCTTGCAATTGGCTTGAGGTCTCCCCTCTTGAGTTGGTTTGGGACACCCTTTGAATTGGTTATCCACTTAGTCCCAGGGAGGCATATGTCCTCTAGAACTTGATCCAACCCTTTATCTGCTCTCACCATCCTCCTATTGAAGGAATCAGGATCATCTTGCAGTTGAGGTAGTTTGAAGATTTCTCTTATTTTGTCCAGATGGAAGTACATAACTTTCCCTCTGACCATGGTTCTGTAGGTATGGTAAGCAGTTCCAGTCATTCTCTGCTTATCTGTTAGCCACAGATTTGAGTAGAATTCCTGAACCATGTTCCTTCCAACCTTTATTTCAGGATTGGTTAGAACTTCCCATCCTCTGTTTCGAATTTGCTCTTGGATCCCCGGATATTCATCTTCTTTCAGATCAAATTTCGCTTCCGGGATCACTGACCTCAGGCCCATTATTTTGTGATAATGGTCTTCATGTTCTTTGGTTAAGAACTTCTCTTGATTCCAAAGATTCTTTGGATTATTCTCTTTCTTGCCTCTTAAATTGGTTTGTTTTCCCTTAGGAGCCATGATATTGATGAATCTTGGCTTAGTGATCACGGAAAAGCACACCAAACTTAGAGGTTTACTTGTCCTCAAGCAAAAGAAAAGAGAGAAGAGAGGGGGAGGAAGAGAAAATTCGAATGGTGTGATGGAATGAGGGAGCCAAACGTGAATTTATAAGGTGGGGAGGGGAGTTTTCGAAAAAAAAGAGAGATTTGAAAAGATATGGAAAGAAATTGAGAAAAGGGTGATTTTTTTTAACACAATTTTGAGAATGATTTGAGAGATTTGAAGAGTGATTTTAGATATTTGAAAATTTGAAAGTGAATGATGAGAGATTGAGATGTATTTTTGTGGAAAAATATGGGTAAGAAAAGGAAAGTTTGAAAAAATCTGGTTTGAAAACAAAATTGTGGTCCCCCCCACCTTTCTGGCGTTAAACGCCCAGAATGGCACCCATTCTGGCGTTTAACGCCCACTTGGTGCCCCTTTTGGGCGTTTAACGCCCAGCCAGGTGCCCTGGCTGGCGTTAAACGCCAGAATTCCTTTATCACTGGGCGTTTTTCCAAAACGCCCAGGATGCTGCACACCTGGCGTTAAACGCCCAGAATGGTGCCCATTCTGGCGTTTAACGCCCAAAATGCCCCTTACTGGCGTTTTTTCGCCAGTAAGCTCATTTTCTCTGCTTTTGAGCTGAATCCTTCTGTAACTCTGTGAATTCCTTCATTTTTGATACTTGCCTCTGTAAAAACAATTCATACAACCTTCCAATGACTGGGTTGCCTCCCAGCAAGCGCTTCTTTACTGTCTTTAGCTGGACCTTCACTGAGACTCACTCAAGTCTCAGTTTTGAGCATTCCTGCTCAAAATTTCCTTCAAGCTAATGCTTGATTCTCTATCCATTAACAATGAACTTTTTGTCAGAATCAACATCCTGAAGCTCAACATATCCATATGGTGAGACTCCTGTAATCACATACGGACCCCTCCACCGGGATTTGAGTTTTCCTGGAAACAATTTGAGCCTAGAGTTAAAGAGCAGAACTTTTTGTCCTGGCTCAAAGGCTCTGGTTGACAATCTCTTGTCATGCCACTTCTTTGCCTTTTCCTTATAAATTTTTGCATTTTCAAAGGCATTGAGTCTGAACTCCTCTAGCTCATTTAACTGGAGCAATCTTTTTTCACCAGCTAATTGAGCATCCATGTTTAGGAATCTGGCTGCCCAGTAGGCTTTATGTTCCAGTTCCACAGGCAAATGACAGGCCTTCCCATACACCAGTTGGTATGGAGAGGTTCCTATAGGAGTCTTGAATGCTGTTCTGTATGCCCACAGAGCATCATCCAAGCTCTTTGCCCAATCCTTTCTTCGGGCTATTACAGTCCGCTCTAGGATTCTCTTTAGCTCTCTGTTAGAGACTTCAGCTTGCCCATTTGTCTGTGGATGATACGGAGTTGCCACTTTATGGCTGATTCCATATCTAACCATAGCAGAGTATAGCTGTTTATTGCAGAAATGAGTGCCCCCATCACTGATTAGTACTCTGGGAACACCAAACCTGCTGAAGATGTTTTTCTGGAGGAATTTTAGCACGGTCTTGGTATCATTAGTGGGTGTAGCAATTGCTTCTACCCACTTAGATACGTAGTCCACTGCCACCAGAATGTAAGTGTTCGAGTATGATGGTGGGAATGGACCCATGAAGTCAATTCCCCATACATCAAACAATTCTATCTCTAATATCCCTTGTTGAGGCATGGCATATCCATGAGGCAGGTTACCAGCTCTTTGGCAACTGTCACAGTTACGCACAAACTCTCGGGAATCTTTATAGAGAGTAGGCCAGTAGAAGCCACATTGGAGGACTTTAGTGGCTGTTCGCTCACTTCCAAAATGTCCTCCATACTGTGATCCATGGCAGTGCCATAGGATCTTTTGTGCTTCTTCTCTGGGTATACATCTGCGGATCACTCCGTCAGCACATCTCTTAAAGAGATATGGTTCATCCCAGAGGTAGTACTTGGCATCTGAAATTAATTTCTTTCTCTGCACGTAGCTGTACTCTTTGGGAATGAACCTCACAGCTTTAAAATTTGCAATATCTGCAAACCATGGAGCTTCCTGAATGGCAAAGAGTTGCTCATCTGGGAAAGTCTCAGAAATCTTAGTAGAAGGGAGGGACGCCCCTGCTACTGGTTCTATTCGGGACAGATGATCAGCCATTTGGTTCTCCGTCCCTTTTCTGTCTCTTATTTCTATATCAAACTCTTGCAGAAGCAACACCCATCTTATAAGCCTGGGTTTTGAATCCTGCTTTGTGAGTAAGTATTTAAGAGCAGCATGGTCAGTGTACACAACTACTTTGGATCCCACTAGATAGGATCTAAACTTGTCAATGGCATAGACCACTGCAAGTAACTCTTTTTCTGTGGTTGTGTAGTTCTTCTGTGCGTCATTTAGAACACGGCTGGCATAGTAAATGACGTGCAGAAGCTTGTTATGCCTCTGTCCCAACACTGCACCAATGGCATGGTCACTGGCATCACACATTAGTTCAAATGGCAATGTCCAATCTGGTGCAGAGATAACTGGTGCTGTGACCAACTTAGCTTTCAGGGTCTCAAATGCCTGCAGACACTGTGTGTCAAACACAAATGGTGTGTCAGCAGCTAACAGGTTACTCAAAGGTTTTGCAATTTTCGAAAAATCCTTTATAAACCTTCTGTAGAATCCTGCATGCCCCAGAAAGCTTCTGATTGCCTTAACATTGGCAGGTGGTGGTAATTTTTCAATTACCTCTACCTTTGCCTTATCCACCTCTATTCCCTTGCTTGAAATTTTGTGCCCAAGGACAATTCCTTCAGTCACCATAAAGTGACATTTCTCCCAGTTTAAAACCAGGTTAGTCTCTTGGCACCTTTTCAAGACAAGTGCTAGGTGATTAAGACAGGAGCTAAATGAGTCTCCATATACTGAAAAGTCATCCATGAAGACTTCCAGAAATTTCTCTACCATATCTGAGAAGATAGAGAGCATGCACCTTTGAAAGGTTGCAGGTGCATTGCACAGACCAAAAGGCATCCTCCTGTAGGCAAACATGCCAGAAGGGCAAGTGAATGCTGTTTTCTCTTGGTCCTGAGGATCTACTGCAATTTGGTTGTAGCCTGAATAGCCATCCAAAAAGCAGTAATAATCATGGCCAGCTAGTCTTTCTAGCATTTGGTCTATGAATGGTAAAGGGAAATGATCCTTTCTGGTGGCTGTGTTGAGCCTTCTGTAATCAATACACATACGCCACCCTGTGACTGTCCTTGTAGGAACCAGTTCATTTTTTTCAATATGAACTACTGTCATGCCTCCCTTTTTGGGAACAACTTGGACAGGGCTCACCCAGGGGCTATCAGAAATAGGATAAATGATCCCAGCCTCTAGTAATTTAGTGACCTCTTTCTGCACCACCTCCTTCATGGCTGGATTTAGCCTCCTCTATGGTTGGACCACTGGTTTGGCATTATCCTCCAACAGGATCTTGTGCATGCATCTAGCTGGGCTAATGCCCTTAAAATCACTTATGGACCACCCAAGAGCTGTCTTGTGTGTCCTTAGCACTTGGATCAGTGCTTCCTCTTTCTGTGAATTTAAAGCAGAGCTTATAATCACTGGAAAAGTGTCACCCTCTCCCAAAAATGCATATTTCAGGGATGGTGGTAATGGTTTGAGTTCAGGCTTAGGAGGCTTATCCTCCTCCTGAGGAATTTTCGAAAATTCCTTTGCCTCCTCTGGTTCTTCTTGATCAGGTTGAGCATCTTTGAAGATGTCCTCAAGCTCTGATTCTAGGCTTTCAGCCATATTGATCTCTTCTACCAGAGAGTCAATAATGTCAGCGCCCATGCAGTCATTTGGTGTGTCTGGATGCTGCATAGCTTTTACAGCATTCAACTTGAACTCATCCTCATTGACTCTCAAGGTTACTTCCCCTTTTTGTACATCAATAAGAGTTCGTCCAGTTGCTAGGAAAGGTCTTCCTAGAATGAGGGTTGCACTCTTGTGCTCCTCCATTTCCAGCACTACAAAGTCAGTGGGAAAGGCAAATGGCCCAACCTTGACAATCATGTCCTCAATTATGCCTGATGGGTATTTAATGGAGCCATCAACAAGTTGGAGGCATATCCGGGTTGGTTTGACTTCTCCAGTCAACCCAAGCCTTCTGATAGTGGATGCAGGTATTAGATTGATGCTTGCTCCAAGATCACATAGAGCTGTCTTGGTGCAAGTGCCTTCTAATGTGCATGGTATCAGAAAGCTTCCAGGATCTTGAAGCTTTTCTGGTAAGCTTTTCAGAATGACTGCACTGCATTCTTCAGTGAGAAACACTTTTTCAGTTTCTCTCCAATCCTTCTTATGACTTAAGATTTCCTTCATGAACTTAGCATAAGAAGGTATTTGCTCAAGTGCCTCTGTAAACGGAATCTTTATTTCAAGAGTCCTTAAATAGTCTGCAAAGCGGGCAAATTGCTTATCTTGTTCCGCTTTGCGGAGTTTCTGAGGATAAGGCATCTTGGCTTGATATTCTTCAACCTTAGATGCTGTAGGTTTATTCCGTACAGAAGTGGTTGAAGAAGCCTTTTTAGTGGGATTACTGTCAGCACTCTCAGGTGTCTGATCTTCCCTTGGCGTTTGAACGCCAGGAATGGGTGAAGTTTGGGCGTTAAACGCCAACTTCTCTCCCTTTTCTGGCGTTTGAACGCCAGAACTGGGCAAGGAATGGGCATTTAACGCCAACTTTCCTTCCCTTTCTGGCGTTTGAACGCCAATAACATTCCTCTCTGGGCTCTTACTGTCCTCAGAGGGATTTTGAACAGTGGTTTGGTTATCCTCTGTCAATTGTTCCCTGTTTGGCTTTCTATTCTTTTGAGCAGTGGTATTCAGTGTCTTCCCACTCCTTAGTTGAACTGCTTGACACTCCTCTGTTATCTGTTTAGATATTTGCTGTTTTGCTTGATTCAACTGCAGTTCTATGCTCTTGTTAGCAACTTTAGTTTCATAGAGCATCTCTTTAAATTCTACTAACTGTTCTGTCATCAGGAGCAATTGTTGATTAAGCTCAATTATCTGTTCTTGAGGATTAGAGTCAGTGACTACTGTCATGACTTCCTCTTCTGGAGAGAACTCATTGCTAGAATACAAATATTGGTTTCTAGCAACAGTGTCTATAAGCTCTTGAGCTTCTTCAATTGTCTTCCTCATGTGTATAGATCCACCAGCTGAGTGGTCTAAAGACATCTGAGCTTTTTCTGTAAGCCCATAGTAGAAAATGTCTAACTGTACCCACTCTGAAAACATTTCAGAGGGACATTTCCTTAGCATACCTCTATACCTCTCCCAGGCATTGTAAAGGGATTCATTATCCTCTTGTTTAAAGCCTTGGATGTCCAGCCTTAGCTGTGTCATCCTCTTTGGAGGGTAAAAATGATTCAGGAATTTTTCTGACAACTGTTTCCATGTCTTTATGCTTGCTGTAGGTTGGTTATTTAACCACCTTTTAGCTTGATCTTTTACAGCAAATGGAAACAGTAATAGTCTGTAGACATCCTGATCCACCTCTTTATCATGCACTGTGTCAGCAATTTGTAAGAACTGTGCCAGAAACTCAGTAGGTTCTTCCTGTGGAAGACCGGAATACTGGTAATTTTGCTGCACTATGATAATGAGTTGAGGATTTAGCTCAAAGCTGCTTGCTTTGATGGGAGGTGTACGGATGCTACTCCCATATGCAGTTGTAATGGGGTTAGCATATGACCCCAGAGTCCTTTTGGACTGATCCATCCCACTTATGTCCATAATGGACAAAAGGGAAATGACTATGATTGCAAATAGATAAATTTTGTTTTTTTTTTTTTGAATTAACGAAAAAAATAAAATAAAACAAAGGAAAGTTAAAATAAAAATTCGAAAATCAAAAAGACAATATGATCAAAGTAAATTGAGAACTGAATCAATTAGTCAATTAAAAAGATTTTGAAAATAACAATTAAAGAGATATGATTGAAAATTTTTATGAAAAAGATTTGATTTTTGAAAAGAGGAAAGAGAAAAACACAAAAAGACACCAAACTTAAAATTTTTAGAAATCAAACACTAATTTTTTTTCGAAAATTTTTAAGGGAAAAACACAAAGAGGACACCAAACTTAGAATTTTTATGAATCACAAGGGGACTAAGAACATGCAAAAATCGAAAATTAAAAGAAAAACAAAAGCATGCAATTGACACCAAACTTAAAATATGAAACTAGACTCAACTAAAAGACTCTAAACCAATGAAAACAAAACAGTCCTAATCTAAGCAACAAGATAAGCCGTCAGTTGTCCAAACTCGAACAATCCCCGGCAACGGCGCCAAAAACTTGGTGCACGAAATTGCAATCACACTTTTGCAATCCCGCACAACTAACCAGCAAGTGCACTGGGTCGTCCAAGTAATACCTTGCGTGAGCAAGGGTCGATCCCACGGAGATTGTCGGCTTGAAGCAAGCTATGGTTATCTTGTAAATCTTAGTCAGGATATCAGAAATTATCAGGATTGATTGTAAAAAGCAAAAGAACATAAAATGGTTACTTGTATTGCAGTAATGGAGAATAAGTTGGGGTTTTGGAGATGCTCCATCTTCTAAATCTCTGCTTTCCTACTGTCTTCTTCATCAAACACGCAAGGCTCCTTCCATGGCAAGCTGTATGTAGGGTTTCACCGTTGTCAGCGGCTACCTCCCATCCTCTCAGTGAAAACGATTGCATATGCTCTGTCACAGCACGCGGAATTCAGCTGTCGGTTCTCGGTCAGGCCGGAATAGAATCCATTGATTCTTTTGCGTCTGTCACTAACGCCCCGCCTGCTAGGAGTTTGAAGCACGTCACAGTCATTCAATCATTGAATCCTACTCAGAATACCACAAACAAGGTTTAGACCTTCCGGATTCTCTTGAATGCCGCCATCAGTTCTAGCTTATACCACGAAGATTCCGATTAAAGAATCCAAGAGATAACTACTTAATCTAAGGTAGAACGGAGGTGGTTGTCAGGCACACGTTCATAGTTGAGAATGATAATGATTGTCACGGATCATCACATTCATCCGGATTAAGAACAAGTATTATCTTAGAATGGAAGCAAGCATGATTGAATAAGAAACAGTAGTAATTGCATTAATTCATCAAGACACAGCAGAGCTCCTCACCCCCAACCATGGGGTTTAGAGATTCATGCTGTGAAAGGTACACAAAGAAAACGTGTAAAGTGTCATGAGGTACAGATACAATGTCAAAAGATCCTATTAATAGTGAACTAGTAACCTGAGGTTTACAGAAATGAGTAAATGACAGAAAAATCCATTTCCGGGCCCACTTGGTGTGTGCTTGGGCTGAGCAATGAAGCATTTTCGTGTAGAGACCTTTTCTGGAGTTAAACGCCAGCTTTCATGCCAGTTTGGGCGTTTAACTCCAAGTTTTATGCCAGTTCCAGCGTTAAACGCTGGAATTTCTGAGGCTGAATTGCTACGCCGGTTTGGGCCATCAAATCTTGGGCAAAGTATGGACTATCATATATTGCTGGAAAGTCCAGGATGTCTACTTTCCAATGCTGTTGAGAGCGCGCCAATTGGGCTTCTGTAGCTCCAGAAAATCCACTTCGAGTGCAGGGAGGTCAGAATCCAACAGCATCTGCAGTCCTTTTCAGTCTCTAAATCAGATTTTTGCTCAGAACCTTCAATTTCAGTCAGAAAATACCTGAAATCACAGAAAAACACACAAACTCATAGTAAAGTCCAGAAAAGTGAATTTTAATTAAAAACTAATAAAAATATACTAAAAACTAACTAAATCATACTAAAAACATACTAAAAACAATACCAAAAAGCATACAAATTATCCGCTCATCACCTATGAAAAGCGTGTGAAATCATTGATAAAACCCCTGAAATTAATACAAGATAAACCCTCAAAATGAGGCTTATCAATAGTCATGACCTGCTAGTCTTTCTAGCATTTGGTCTATGAATGGTAAAGGAAAATGATCCTTTCTGGTGGCTGTATTGAGCCTTCTGTAGTCAATACACATACGCCACCCTGTAACTATTCTTGTAGGAACCAGTTCAATCTTTTCATTATGAACCACTATCATGCCTCCCTTTTTGGGTACAACTTGGACAGGGCTCACCCAGGGGCTATTAGAAATAGCATAAATAATCTCAGCCTCCAGTAATTTAGTGACATCTTTCTGCACCACTTCCTTCATGGCTGGATTCAGCCGCTGACGAATGGATTTTTGCCGGTATAGAAATTATCAAGTGATCAATCGTAGTATAGTCTAAACCGACGCAAAATCCATCATCAAACAAATCTACAATCTATAATCGAGAGTATTAGTCCCGAGTCGTTCTTCCCTAGGAATGCTACAAGGATGCATGTATTGGTTAAGTGGTCTTTTTGTGGCTTGAAGAGTGTGGCATAAAAGTGTGAATGAAAGAAAACAACAATCAATCAATATTAAAAGCCTTGGCCAAGGTTGAACATTGGAAGTCCCATCACTATAGCTTCCGTCAATTGTGACAACAAAGGAGTGTTGCTTCACTTAGTTAACCCCTAATTATAGAGAAAAGTCAAGTAAAAGTAATTAACTCAAGTCACAAGTCCTAGTCTTACCCTAGGGAAGTCTAGCTTTAGTGCACTCTAAGTCAATTAGCAATCCTCAATTCTTAATCAACAATTGACATCCATTATTCAAGTATCTCCAATGACTCAACCACTAGGCCAAGTGAGGGAATACTACTCCATATCTAAAGTTGGCATTTTCTCAAACATTTGGAGGGCAAGAATGAAAGACATAGTAAAATTGAGAAGAGATTTAGAATCAAAGCAATTCAACACAAGAGATCAACAACAATCAACAATGAACAACAATGAAAATGAGATCTTCAATGAATCAATAGAGTTCAAAACAACAAAGTTAAACCTAAGATCTACAAGAATTGAACAATTACAAACACTAATTGAGATTAGAGATAAGGATCTACAACATGAACAAAGTAAATTGAGTGTTGTAATAGATCTCACCAAGGAATGGTTGAGAATTGAGAAAATGAAGATGGATCCTAGAGAGAAGTTGGAATTTCTCTCTCTACCAAATGTAACTAACTAAAAACTATCTATCTAATGATCTAAAATTAGTCTATGGATGTGAATCTGTGTCAATCCCCTTCAATCCTTGGCTCTTATATGCATTTTGGCGCCAAAGTTGGTTGCTGAAACCTCCTAAAATCGCCAGGCACGTGTTGCAATAAAAGAATCACGTGCGGACTACGACGCGTGCGCGCACGGTACGCGTGCGCGTCCTTGTCCTGTATCGCAATGTGCGCGCGAGCGCCTTGTGCGCGTACGCGTGCTTGGCCGAAATCAATTCTTTGGCTTTCTGTGCTTCTCTCCACTTGCATGCTTCCTTCCTTGCTTTCTTTGATCCATGCCTAGCCTATTTCAATCCTGGAATTACTAGCAAACACATCAAGGCATCTTATGGAATCAAAGAGGAACTAGAATTCATCAAAATAAGGCTTAAAAAGCATGTTTTTACACTTAAGCACAAATAAGGGAGAGATAACAAAACCATGCTAATTCCTAGGCTGAATGTGACAAAAGGTTATCAAAATATTCTAATTTCAATACAAAACAAACCGTCAAATTGGGGTTTGTCAACCTCCCCACACTTAAGCCTTAGCATGTCCTCATGCTAAAATAAGAAGGAACTAAGGGTTATGACATTTGAATGCAACTAAACTACATGAATCCTATCTAAAGGCAACTATCCAAAGAAATTGGAAATGCTTAGTTCAAAGAAATCAATTCCCAAGAGACATGCGTAAGCACAAGAGCTAGGCAAGAGGAATTAAGTCCAAACCACAATTGTATTGAATTATCAAAAAGAGTTCAAACTTGCAAGAATATAGATAATATGGGTGAATACATGTGATTGAACTTTTGAACCCTCACCGGATGTGTATCCGCTCTATTCACTCAAGTGTTTAAGGGTTAATTCACTCAATTCTCTTCTAATCATGTTTTCCAAAATTTGATTTTCTTCTAACAATCAACACTTATTCAATGCATGCATACATTCATCATGAGGTCTTTCATTTAGGTTGTAATGGGGTTAGGGTCAAGGTAGGATCATTTATGGTTAAGTGGACTAGGATTGAATCTTTGATTAACATAGACTTTCCCACCTAACCTATTTAATGACCTATACAAATGCGAGCTATCCTAACTACCCATTCTTCACTTTTTCTTACATACTCATGCATTCTTATTTGATTCATAACACCTATGCATTGATTCCTTTTTATTGACTTCACTTTGGGACATTTTGTCCCCTCTTTACTATATATTTTTTTTTCTTTCTTCATCATCATATATATTTTTTTTCTCTTTTTTTTTTCTTTTCATTCATTTTTTTCTTTTCTTTATGTACTTTTTTTTTCTTTTTCTTCTTTCAAACTACATACAAGAACATCAATGCATAAGGTCTTTACATTTAATCAATACATGAATATGTACCCAATTCCTAAACATAAAAGCGTACTACCCCTTTTATCCCATCCAATGTTCCCAAGCCTCACCAACTTGAATCATAAATGCTCTCACTAGCCTAGGCCAATCAAAGATCCAAACAAGGACTTTTCATTGGTTTTCTGCCTCGGGCTTGTAATGTGCTAAAATAAGAACAAGTTGGTTAAGCATAGGTTCAAAATTGGCTAACAATGGAGAATAAAAGGTTGGCTATTTGGATAAGTGGCTAATGAAGTGATGGCCTCAATCATATAAATGTATAAATACAAGAAATAAATGGATATATAGAATCAAGCAAATCAAGGATTATAATCATAGAAAGAGAACAATTTCACACAAGAATGGAAAATAAGTGGTTATAAAATGTAACCACATCAATAGGCTCAAGTCTCACAAGCTTGTGTTCTTAGTTCAATACATGCTTCACAAGGTATGAAATTCAAGCAAGTCTCACCAAAAATTTTCTTTCAATCAATTGGGTTAATGCCCTATATTTAAGCTTCTTGAAAAATCTCAATGTTTGACTAAGCATTGTTGTGATTGAAAAGTTCAAAAAATTTCTTAGTTCACCCTTCCTTTTTCACTTAAAACCAATATGTTATGCAAAAAGGGTGACTAAGTATTTGCAATCCAAAGTACGATTTCTAATCACAACTACAAACTAAAAATAAAGATAAACAAAAATGTATAAAGAAAAATCCAACTAAAAGTATGAAATCTATCATCTAAAACATCCAAGGATATCCATAAGCATCAAAGTATCTAAAATCCAAAATAGATCCAAAATAAGCAGTAAAAGTATCAAGCAGTAAAAGTATCTAAAATAAACTCAAAATACATCAAATATACACGAAAGGTGTGCAAAGTGAGATAGCTAGAAAAGTGGCTAAAATGTTCACCGGTATCTAATGATGCCACCGGCTACCTCCCCACACTTAAGATCAAGCATCGTCCTCGATGCTAGTCCTGAGGATCCGGATAGGTACACTGGTAGGCTCTGGCTATGGCGGTGGTACCGGCTGAGACTCCTGTGTCTGAGGTGGTGCCTCCATATGTGCTGGCTCAGCCACATGAACACTCTCAGTCTGTAATTCTGCGTGCTCCTCCTCATGGGTCTCCTCATCAGAACCGGAAGACTCTGGTAGAGGTGGCAACTCAAGGCACTGGGCCACGAACATCTGGTCAATCCGATCCAGGCGACGCATGATCTGGCGCTGGCTGCGCTCTATGTACCGGAAGAGACGCTGAACTAACAGGTAAAGCGGCTGAGGTGCGGCTGCGGTTGATGCTCCTGCAGGGGCTGAGGATGAAGAGGGTCCAGCTCCCTCAACTGCTGCTCTGGCCCGAGATCGACGGCGCGAGGCGGGCCTCTCGTGCACCCAGGATCCCCACGGAATAGTAACTGGCTCCTTCTGAGGGAGCGGTGGAGGTGGTGATACATCATCCTGGTGCCACGGAACTCCGGCCCGCTGAATCATCTGAGTGACCAAGACCGGAAAAGGAAAGAGACCTCGAATGTGGGCCCTCCACATGAACCGCCTGATCAGCTGGGGGTAATAAACATCTCTCCCCTCCATCACACAGCTGATCAAGATCAACATGGCAACTGGGATCTCTGTGAAATGAGTCGTAGGCATGACGTAATGAGCGAAGATCTGCTGCCAAGTCTTGGCCTCTCGGCTCAGATAACTAAAGTGCATCCCCTTGGGTGCCGTGTTATCGGCATCCATAACCCAAGGAGCATCCGGAGTAGCCACCACTGCCCTCAATGCCTCAAAATCAAAAGTCATGCAGTGAAGGTCTATCTCGGCCTGCATGAATGCATCAGTGTCACTGGTCCTAGGCCGGCAAGTAAGGGCGTCCTCTATGGCCTGCTCTGTGATGGGTACCTCAATCCCCCTAACAAGTACCGAAACAAGGGTGTGGCAGAAGAAATTGCAATAGAACTCCTGCACCCAAGATCGGTTCACCCGGCTCAATTCCCT
This sequence comes from Arachis stenosperma, assembly GCF_014773155.1. NCBI lineage: Eukaryota > Viridiplantae > Streptophyta > Magnoliopsida > Fabales > Fabaceae > Arachis > Arachis stenosperma. Next base: position 42,599,959 of record NC_080378.1, on the reverse strand, counting down.
ATCCAAAAAGGCCAAACCCATCCGGTCAATACGCTGGTGGATGATGTCGGTCAAATCTGATGGAATAACCAGCTTCTTTTCAGTATTCAGATTCTTTGAATTGTAGCTTGGGAATCTGAGTTCACAGTAGAGATTGGGGAATTTGACCGTATCCTGAGCCGGTAGTGATTGGTTTGCTTTATCCGTATCATGTAGAGGGTTTTGAGCATAGGCAAGCAGTGAAGCAAAAGTGGGATTTGGTGTTTTCTTTCTCTTTTTGGAGGATGATGCCTTTCCTTTCCCTTTATCTGACATCCTGAAAAGTAGAATAGAATATAGGCAGTTTAAACACTTAGCATGAAGCAAGTAAAACATTTTCAGGCTGTAAGATAGATGGCAAGCAAACATGATGTGAATTAAACTTGAAATATGGAAATCAAGTAAGAATCAGAGAACATAGCCATAAACCAAGAATTCAATGTTTCCAACAATGTGCACAATTTATAAGGAATAGGCATGTTCATCATCATGGCTCAAAGTGATGGTCAAGAGGGTTAAAAATGCAAGTGAATGTCAATTCCAGGAGTCAAATAAAAAGAACGGAAATTAGCCCAATTATGAACTTGCGTGCATTAGGCAAATGTTTAAAGAATTAATATGCCAAGTTCAATTTGTCAATAAAGACTAGAAAGAAAATAATTCTTGAAAATTGGGCAGCATTCCGGCTTAAAATTGGACGTTCCCGGATTGCAACATAGCACAAGCAGCATGAATACAATATCAACCAATCACAGTAGCAATAAGAAAGCATCCAGGCAGCACAAATTGCATACAGAGCAACTCAAATTTGGCACTTAGCAAACAAACAAACAAACAGAAAATAAACACAAACGGAGCACTTATCAGGCCTAGAATCCTCTATCCAGCCCTAGCTACCTAACCGCAATTATTTCTAACTAATCCTAACATACAACATTTGAAATCAGACTAACAAACAGAAATATACAGTAATTAACGGAAATGAACAGTTAAAGAGGACAGAATTTGGAGCAGGAACCTGGGAGCGGGGAAGAACCGAGAATGGGAAAGGGAAATGGGACTGGGCAGGGCCGGCAGAATCACTGAGAGGTGCCGCCGTGGGCGGTGGCGGTGAGTGGGTGACGGCAGTGGCGGTTTTGCAAGAGAGCAGGGGGAGAGAGAGGAGGCGGCGAGTGGATGAGAGAGAGAGAGCGAATGGGAGTGGTTGTGATGAGAGAAGGAAGGAGGGTGCCCGTCTGGCGGTGGTTGCCGGTGGAGCAACGGTGGCGGCCGAAGTGGGAGGAAGAGGGGAGGAATCGAAGATGGGGAGTGGTGATAGGGAGTGAGAAGGAAGGTAGGGGGTGAGTGGGTGACGGCAGTGGATGGCGGCCGTTGGTGGTGGTCGCCGGTGCTGCTGCCGCGGAGAGGTCAGAGGAAGAAGATGGAGATGGGAGGAAGAGTGGAGGTGCGCGACTGCGCAGTGCGCGTCGCGCATTAGGTTATCATGATTTTGAATCAACGCGCGCGCGCACCTTGCGCGTCCGCGCACATTGGAGGATCTAGGGACTTACGCGTACGCGCAGAATGCGCTCACGCGTGGATGATCAAAATAGGCAACGACGCGTGCGCGTACCACGCGCGCACGCGTGCAAGGAGTTGGGCTGGAGGCTTAAAGTTGGCTCACATGAGGCCTAACTCTCTGGTCAATGGCCTGGAGGTTGCACTACTAGGCTTGCGCGTACGCGGCATGTGCGCGTCCGCGTATAATTGACAGTTCACCATAAGACGCGCAAGCGCGATACGTGCGCTCGCGTCTTTTTCTTTTCTTGGTTTATGGACGCGCACGCGGCACGTACGCGTCCGCGCGAGTTGAGTTGGGCCAGGGGCTTATTGTTTGCCCAGAGCCGGCTCAACTCTTTGGGTATTGGCCCAGAAGTTGCAGCAGCCGATTGACGCGTACGCGGCAGGTGTGCGTAAGCGTGCGTTTCCTTATAGTTGTATGGACGCGCACGCACATAGTGCGCGTAAGCGTGGATTGAGTTGGGCTTGAGGCACAATGCTGGCCTATGAGAGGCCCAACTCTCTGGAATATGGGTGATGATGCATCCTGGTGCACGAAATTGCAATAACACTTTTGCAATCCCGCACAACTAACCAGCAAGTGCACTGGGTCGTCCAAGTAATACCTTGCGTGAGCAAGGGTCGATCCCACGGAGATTGTCGGCTTGAAGCAAGCTATGGTTATCTTGTAAATCTTAGTCAGGATATCAGAAATTATCAGGATTGATTGTAAAAAGCAAAAGAACATGAAAAAGGTACTTGTTTTGCAGTAATGGAGAATAGGCTGAGGCTTTGGAGATGCTCCATCTTCCGAATCTCTGCTTTCCTACTGTCTTCTTCATCAAACACGCAAGGCTCCTTCCATGGCAAGCTGTATGTAGGGTTTCACCATTGTCAGTGGCTACCTCCCATCCTCTCAGTGAAAATACGTCCCTGATGCTCTGTCACAGCATAGGCTAATCATCTGTCGGTTCTCAATCAGGCCGGAATAGAATCCAGTGATTCTTTTGCGTCTGTCACTAACGCCCCGCCTTCAGGAGTTTGAAGCACGTCACAGTCATCCAGTCACTGAATCCTACTCAGAATACCACAGACAAGGTTTAGACCTTCCGGATTCTCTTGAATGCCGCCATTAGTTCTAGCTTATACCACGAAGATTCTGGTTAAAGAATCTAAGAGATAACTACTCAATCTAAGGTAGAACGGAGGTGGTTGTCAGGCACACGTTCATGGTTGAGAATGATGATGATTGTCACGGATCATCACATTCATCCGGATTAAGAACAAGTATTATCTTAGAATGGAAGCAAGCATGATTGAATGAGAAACAGTAGTAATTGCATTAATCCATCAAGACACAGCAGAGCTCCTCACCCCCAACGTGTAAAGTGTCATGAGGTCATCAGGTACTGATACAATGTCAAAAGATCCTATTAATAGTAAACTAGTCCTAAGGTTTTACAGAAATGAGTAAATGACAGAAAAATCCACTTCCGGGCCCACTTGGTGTGTGCTTGGGCTGAGCAATGAAGAATTTTCGTGTAGAGACCTTTTCTGGAGTTAAACTCCAGCTTTCATGCTAGTTTGGGCGTTTAACTCCAAGTTTTATGCCAGTTCCGGCGTTTAACGCTGGAATTTCTATAGGTGACTTTGAGCGCCGGTTTGGGCCATCAAATCTTGGGCAAAGTATGGACTATCATATATTGCTGGAAAGCCCAGGATGTCTACTTTTCAATGCGGTTGAGAGCGCGCCAATTGGGCTTCTGTAGCTCCAAAAAATCCACTTCGAGTGCAGGGAGGTCAGAATCCAACAGCATCTGCAGTCCTTTTTAGTCTCTGGATCAGATTTTTGCTCAGAACCTCCAATTTCAGTCAGAAAATACCTGAAACCACAGAAAAACACACAAACTCATAGTAAAGTCCAGAAAAGTGAATTTTGACTAAAAACTAATAAAAATATAATAAAAACTAACTAAAAGATACCAAAAACATACTAAAAACAATGCCAAAAAGCGTACAAATTATCCGCTCATCACAACACCAAACTTAAATTGTTGCTTGTCCTCAAGCAACTGAAAATCAGATAAGATAAAAAGAAGAGAATATACTATAGACTCCAAATTATCAATGAAACTAAGCTCCAAATTAGATGAGCGGGACTAGTAGCTTTTTGCCTCCGAACAGTTTTGGCATCTCACTTTATCCTTTGAAATTCAGAATGATTGGCTTCTTTAGGAACTCCGAATCCAGATAGTGTTATTGATTCTCCTAGTTAAGTATGATGATTCTTGAACACAGCTACTTATTGAGTCTTGGCCGTGGCCCAAAGCACTCTGTCTTCCAGTATTACCACCGGATACATACATGCCACAGACACATAATTGGGTGAACCTTTTCAGATTGTGACTCAGCTTTGCTAAAGTCCCCAATTAGAGGTGTCCAGGGTTCTTAAGCACACTCTTATTGCCTTGGATCACAACTTTATTTCTTTCTTTTTCTTTTTCTCCATTTTTTTTTTCGTTTTTCTCCTTCTTTTTCTCTTTTTTTTTTGTATTCACTGCTTTTTCTTGCTTCAAGAATCATTTTTATGGTTTTTCAGATCCTCAGTAACATGTCTCCTTTTTCATCATTCTTTCAAGAGCCAACAATTTTAACATTCATGAACCACAAATTCAGAAGACATATGTACTGTTTAAGCATACATTCAGAAAACAACAAGTATTGTCACCACATCAAACTAATTAAGCTAGTTTTAAAGATGAATTTGAAATCCTGTACTTCTTGTTCTTTTGTGATAAAAACAGTTTTCATTTAAGAAAGGTGATGGATTCATGTTCATAGCTTTAAGGCATAGACACTAAGACACTAATGATCATAAGACACAAACATGGATAAACATAAAGCACTAAAATTCGAAAAACAGGAAAATAAAGAACAAGGAGATTAAAGAACGGGTCCACCTCAGTGATGGCGGCTTGTTCTTCCTCTTGAAGGTCTTATGGAGTGTTTGAGCTCCTCAATGTCTCTTCCTTATCTTTGTTGCTTATCTCTCATGATTCTTTGATCTTCTCTAATTTCATGGAGGAGGATGGCATGTTCTTGGTGCTCCACCCTTAGTTGTCCCAAATTCTCCTAGGGAGGTGTTCAGTTGCTCCCAATAGTCTTGTGGAGGAAAGTGCATCCCTTGAGATATCTCAGGGATCTCATGATGAGAGGGGTCTCTTGTTTGCTCCATCTTCTTCTTAGTGATGGGCTTGAGGTCATGCCTTCTCAGTTGAACTGGCTTTGGATGCCATAAATGGTTATGAAAAAACAAAAAGCAATGCTTTTACCCAACACCAAACTTAAAAGGTTTGCTCGTCCTCGAGCAAAAGAAGAAAGAAGAGAGTAGAAGAAAAAGATATGGAGGAGAGGGAGATGGCTTTGTGGTTAGGCCAAAAGGGGAAGAAGTAGTGGTTTGAATTTGGATGATGAGGTAAGTGGGGTTTTATGGAGGTGAGTGGTGAAGAGAGAGATGGGATTTGATAGGTGAGGGGTTTGTGGGGATCCTGTGGGGTCCACAGATCCTTAGGTGTCAAGGAAAAGTCATCCCTGCACCAAATGGCATCAAAAATCACGTTTTGAGCCAATTCTGGCGTTAAACGCCGGGCTGGTGCCCATTTCTGGCGTTTAACGCCAGGTTCTTGCCCTTTCCTGGCGTTTAACGCCAGTCTGGTGCCCCTTTCTGGCGTTAAACGCCCAGAATGGTGCCAGACTGGGCGTTAAACGCCCAACTGCTAGCTTCACTGGCGTTTAAACGCCAGTGAGTTCTTCCTCCAGGGTGTGCTATTTTTCTTCCTGTTTTTCATTCTGTTTTTGCTTTTTCAATTGATTTTGTGACTTCTCATGATCATCAACCTACAAAAAACATAAAATAACAAAAGAAAATAGTTAATTATAAAACATTGGGTTGCCTCCCAACAAGCGCTTCTTTAATGTCAGTAGCTTGACAGTGGGCCCTCATGGAGCCTTACGGAGGCTTAGATCAATGTTGGAACCTCCCAACACCAAACTTAGAGTTTGAATGTGGGGGTTCAACACCAAACTTAGAAGTTGGTGGTGGCCTCCCAACACCAAACTTAGAGTTTGACTGTGGGGGCTCTGTTTGACTCTGTTTTGAGAGAAGCTCTTCATGCTTCCTCTCCATGGTTACAGAAGGAGAACCTTTATAGTCTGCACTGTCTGCAAGCCACGGAACTTCCTGAATAGCAAACAATTGCTCATCCGGAAAGGTTTCAGAGATCTCAGTAGGAGGGAGGGATGCTCCTGCTACTGGTTCTATCCTTGACAGGTGATCAGCTACTTGATTCTCTGTCCCTTTTCTGTCTCTTATTTCTATATCAAACTCCTGCAGAAGCAACACCCATCTTATGAGCCTGGGCTTTGAATCCTGCTTTGTGAGTAGATATTTAAGAGCAGCATGGTCAGTGTACACAATCACTTTTGATCCTACTAAATAAGATCTGAACTTGTCAATGGCATAAACCACTGCAAGTAACTCCTTTTCTGTGGTTGTGTAGTTCTTCTGTGCATCATTTAGGATACGGCTGCCATAATAAATGACGTGCAGAAGCTTACCATGCCTTTGTCCCAATACTGCACCAATGGCATGGTCACTGGCATCACACATTAGTTCAAATGGTAATGTCCAGTCTGGTGCAGAGATGACTGGTGCTGTGACCAGCTTAGCTTTCAGGGTCTCAAACGCCTGCAGACACTCCTTATCAAAGATAAATGGCGTGTCAGCAGCTAGCAGATTACTCAGAGGTTTGGCAATTTTTGAAAAATCCTTTATAAACCTTCTGTAGAATCCTTCATGCCCCAGAAAGCTTCTGATTGCCTTAACATTAGTAGGTGGAGGTAATTTTTCAATTACTTCAACTTTAGCTTGATCCACCTCTATTCCCTTGTTTGAAATTTTATGCCCAAGGACAATCCCTTCAGTCACCATAAAGTGACATTTTTCCCAGTTTAAAACTAGGTTGGTCTCTTGGCATCTTTTCAGAACAAGTGCTAGATGGTTAAGGCAGGAGCTGAATGAGTCTCCAAACACTGAAAAGTCATCCATGAAGACTTCCAGAAATTTCTCTACCATATCTGAGAAGATAGAGAGCATGCACCTCTGAAAGGTTGCAGGTGCATTACACAGACCAAAAGGCATCCTTCTGTAGGCAAATACTCCAGAAGGACATGTAATGCTGTTTTCTCTTGGTCCTGAGGATCTACTGCAATTTGGTTGTAACCTGAGTAGCCGTCCAAAAAGCAGTAGTATTCATGACCTGCTAGTCTCTCTAGCATCTGGTCTATGAATGGTAAAGGAAAATGATCCTTTCTGGTGACTGTATTGAGCCTTCTGTAGTCAATACACATACGCCACCCTGTAACTGTTCTTGTAGGAACCAGTTCATTCTTTTCATTATGAACCACTGTTATGCCTCCCTTTTTGGGGACAACATGGACAGGGCTCACCCAGGGGCTGTCAGAAATAGGATAAATAATCCCAGCCTCTAGTAACTTAGTGACCTCTTTCTGCACCACTTCCCTCATGGCTGGATTTAGCCGCCTTTGTGGTTGAACCACTGGCTTAGCATCATCCTCCAATAGGATCTTGTGCATGCATCTTGCTGGGCTAATGCCCTTAAGATCACTTATGGACCACCCAAGAGCTGTCTTGTGTGTCCTTAGCACTTGAATTAGTGCTTCCTCTTCCTGTGGATTTAAAGCAGAGCTTATGATCACTGGAAAAGTGCCGCCTTCTCCTAGAAACGCATATTTCAGGGATGGTGGTAATGGTTTGAGCTCTGGTTTAGGAGGCTTGTCTTCTTCCTGAAGAATTTTCGGAATTTCTTTTATTTCCTTTAGTTCCTCAAGATAAGGCTGAACATCTTTAAAGATGTCCTCTAGCTCTGATTCAAGACTTTCAGTCATATTGACCTCCTCCACCAAAGAGTCAATAATATCAGTGCTCATGCAGTCATTTGATGTGTTTGGATGTTGCATAGCTTTAACAACATTCAACTTGAACTCATCCTCATTGACTCTCAAGGTTATTTCCCCCTTTTGTACATCAATGAGAGTTCGTCCAGTTGCTAGGAAAGGTCTTCCTAGAATGAGAGTTGCAGTCTTGTGCTCCTCCATTTCCAGCACTACAAAGTCAGTTGGAAAGGCAAATGGCCCAACCTTGATAATCATATCCTCTATTATGCCTGATGGATATTTAATGGAGCCATCAGCAAGTTGGAGGCATATCCGGGTTGGTTTAACTTCTCCAGTCAACCCAAGCTTTCTGATAGTGGATGCAGGTATTAGATTGATGCTTGCTCCAAGATCACATAGGGCTGTCTTGGTGCAAGCACCTTCTAGTGTGCATGGTATCATAAAGCTTCCTAGATCTTGAAGCTTTTCTGGTAAGCTTTTCAGAATGACTGCACTGCATTCTTCAGTGAGAAACACCTTTTCAGTTTCTCTCCAATCCTTCTTATGACTTAAGATTTCTTTCATGAACTTAGCATAAGAAGGTATTTGCTCAAGTGCCTCTGCAAACGGGATCTTTATTTCAAGAGTCCTTAAATAGTCTGCAAAGCGGGCAAATTGCTTATCCTGTTCCGCTTTGCGGAGTTTCTGAGGATAAGGCATCTTGGCTTGATATTCTTCAACCTTAGATGCTGCAGGTTTATTCCTTACAGAAGTGGTTGAAGAAGCCTTGTTAGAGGGATTGTTATCAGCACTTGCAAGTGTCTGACTCCTTTGTGGCATTTGAACGCCAGACTTGGCTACCCATTGGGCGTTTAACGCCAACTTGTCTCCCTTTTCTGGCGTTTGAACGCCAGAACTGGGCAAGGAATGGGCGTTTAACGCCAGTTTTCCTTCCCTTTCTGGCGTTTGAACGCCAAAAGTATTCCTCTCTGGGCTCTTACTGTCCTCAGAGGGATTTTGGACAGTGGCTTGGTTATCCTCTGTTAATTGTTCCTTATTTGACTTTTTGCTCTTTTGAGTGGTGTTGTTCAGTGTCTTCCCACTCCTCAGTTGAACTGCTTGACATTCTTCTGTTATCTGTTTAGATATCTGCTGTTTTGCTTGATTCAACTGCAGTTCTATGTTCTTGTTAGCAACTTTATTTTCATAGAGCATCTCTTTAAATTCTGCTAACTGTTCTGTCATCAGGAGTAATTGTTGATTAAGCTCAATCATCTGTTCTTGAGGATTAGAATTATTGACTACTGTCATTACTTCCTCCTTTGGAGAGAACTCATTGCTAGAGTACAAATATTGGTTTCTAGCAACAGTGTCTATAAGCTCTTGAGCTTCTTCAATTGTCTTCCTCATGTGTATAGATCCACCAGCTGAGTGGTCTAAAGACATCTGAGCTTTTTCTGTAAGCCCATAGTAGAAAATGTCTAACTGTACCCACTCTGAAAACATTTCAGAGGGACATTTCCTTAGCATACCTCTATACCTCTCCCAGGCATTGTAAAGGGATTCATTATCCTCTTGTTTAAAGCCTTGGATGTCCAGCCTTAGCTGTGTCATCCTCTTTGGAGGGTAAAAATGATTCAGGAATTTCTCTGACAACTGTTTTCATGTCTTTATGCTTGCTGTAGGCTGGTTATTCAACCACCTTTTAGCTTGATCTTTTACAGCAAATGGAAACAGTAATAGTCTGTAGACATCCTGATCCACCTCTTTATCATGTACTGTGTCAGCAATTTGTAAGAACTGTGCCAGAAACTCAGTAGGTTCTTCCTGTGGAAGACCAGAATACTGGCAATTTTGCTGCACTATGATAATGAGTTGAGGGTTTAGCTCAAAGCTGCTTGCTTTGATGGGAGGTATACAGATGCTACTCCCATATGCAGCTGTAATGGGGTTAGCATAAGACCCCAGAGTCCTCTTGGACTGATTAATTCCACTTAAGTCCATAATGGACAAAAGGGAAATGAGAATGATTGCAAAGAGATAAATTTTGTTTTATTTTTTTTTTCTTTTTTTTTTGAGTTAACCGAAAATAAAATAAAATGAAATAAAACAAAAGAAAACTAAAATAAAAATTCGAAAATTAAAAATAAAATAAGATCAAAGCAAATTGAGAACTGAATCAATTAGTTAATTAAAAAGATTTTGAAAACAGCAATTAAAAAGATATGATTGAAAAATTTTTATGAAAAAGATTTGATTTTTAAAAAAAGAGGAAAGAGAAAAACACAAATAGACACCAAACTTAAAATTTTTAGAAATCAAACACTAATTTTTCGAAAATTTTAAGAGAAAAACACAAAGAGGACACCAAACTTAGAATTTTTATGAATCAAAAAGGGACTAAGAACATGCAAAATCGAAATTCAAAAGGAAAAACAACAGCATGCAATTGACACCAAACTTAAAATATGAAACTAGATTCAACTAAAAGACTCTAAACCAACAAAAATAAAACAGTCCTAATCTAAGCAACAAAATAAACCGTCAGTTGTCCAAACTCGAACAATCCCCGGCAACGGCGCCAAAAACTTGGTGCACGAAATTGCAATAACACTTTTGCAATCCCGCACAACTAACCAGCAAGTGCACTGGGTCGTCCAAGTAATACCTTGCGTGAGCAAGGGTCGATCCCACGGAGATTGTCGGCTTGAAGCAAGCTATGGTTATCTTGTAAATCTTAGTCAGGATATCAGAAATTATCAGGATTGATTGTAAAAAGCAAAAGAACATGAAAAAGGTACTTGTTTTGCAGTAATGGAGAATAGGCTGAGGCTTTGGAGATGCTCCATCTTCCGAATCTCTGCTTTCCTACTGTCTTCTTCATCAAACACGCAAGGCTCCTTCCATGGCAAGCTGTATGTAGGGTTTCACCATTGTCAGTGGCTACCTCCCATCCTCTCAGTGAAAATACGTCCCTGATGCTCTGGCACAGCATAGGCTAATCATCTGTCGGTTCTCAATCAGGCCGGAATAGAATCCAGTGATTCTTTTGCGTCTGTCACTAACGCCCCGCCTTCAGGAGTTTGAAGCACGTCACAGTCATCCAGTCATTGAATCCTACTCAGAATACCACAGACAAGGTTTAGACCTTCCGGATTCTCTTGAATGCCGCCATCAGTTCTAGCTTATACCACGAAGATTCCGGTTAAAGAATCTAAGAGATAACTACTCAATCTAAGGTAGAACGGAGGTGGTTGTCAGGCACACGTTCATGGTTGAGAATGATGATGATTGTCACGGATCATCACATTCATCCGGATTAAGAACAAGTATTATCTTAGAATGGAAGCAAGCATGATTGAATGAGAAACAGTAGTAATTGCATTAATCCATCAAGACACAGCAGAGCTCCTCACCCCCAACCATGGGGTTTAGAGACTCATGCTGTGGAAGGTACACAAAGAAAACGTGTAAAGTGTCATGAGGTCATCAGGTACTGATACAATGTCAAAAGATCCTATTAATAGTAAACTAGTCCTAAGGTTTTACAGAAATGAGTAAATGACAGAAAAATCCACTTCCGGGCCCACTTGGTGTGTGCTTGGGCTGAGCAATGAAGCATTTTCGTGTAGAGACCTTTTCTGGAGTTAAACGCCAGCTTTCATGCCAGTTTGGGCGTTTAACTCCAAGTTTTATGCCAGTTCCGGCGTTTAACGCTGGAATTTCTGTAGGTGACTTTGAGCGCCGGTTTGGGCCATCAAATCTTGGGCAAAGTATGGACTATCATATATTGCTGGAAAGCCCAGGATGTCTACTTTCCAATGCCGTTGAGAGCGCGCCAATTGGGCTTCTGTAGCTCCAAAAAATCCACTTCGAGTGCAGGGAGGTCAGAATCCAACAACATCTGCAGTCCTTTTTAGTCTCTGGATCAGATTTTTGCTCAGAACCTCCAATTTCAGTCAGAAAATACCTGAAACCACAGAAAAACACACAAACTCATAGTAAAGTCCAGAAAATGAATTTTGACTAAAAACTAATAAAAATATAATAAAAACTAACTAAAAGATACCAAAAACATACTAAAAACAATGCCAAAAAGCGTACAAATTATCCGCTCATGGACGCGTGCGCGTACATGGTGCGCGCGCATCCACCCTTTTTTTTTTTTTTGAAATGCCTAAAAGCTCTAATTGCCCAAAGACTCCCCATGGTGCCTACAACTCCTTATTTAGTCAAAATCACACACTTTCTAAAATGCAAGTTGGTTTTGAGATTTATTCTATTTCTACTAAACACAACATACATGTTAGTATGCTAGCAACTAGTGCACACAAACAAGCTAATTATGAAGTGAAAAACTACCTACAATGGTAACTCAAATCACTTATTAAACCAAATTAAAAGAGTATGGAAAGAGTTTACCATGGTGGGGTGTTGGTGCGCGAAATTGTGATCACTACAACTTCACACAACTAACCAGCAAGTGCACTGGGTCGTCCAAGTAATACCTTACGTGAGTAAGGGTCGATCCCACGGAGATTGTTACTATTGAAGCAAGCTATGGTCATCTTGTAAATCTTAGTCAGGCAGACTCAAATGTATGATGGTGATAAACGAAAATGACATAAAAGATAAAGATAGTGATACTTATGTAATTCATTGGTAGGAACTTCAGATAAGCGCATGAAGATGCCTTCCTTTCCGTCTCTCTGCTTTCCTACTGTCTTCATCCAATCCTTCCTACTCCTTTCCATGGCAAGCTCATGTAGGGTTTCACCGTTGTCAATGGCTACCTCCCATCCTCGCAGTGAAAGCTAATGCTCACGCACTCTGTCACAGTACGGCCAATCACCGGTTGGTTCCCGCTCCTACTGGAATAGAACCCATTGATTCTTTTGCGTTGTCACTACGCCCAGCAGGTTACAAGTTTGAAGCACGTCACAGTCATTCAGTCATTGAATCCTACTCAGAATACCACAGACAAGGTTAGACCTTCCGGATTCTCTGAATGCTGCCATCAGTTCTCGCCTATACCACGAAGACTCTGATCTCACGGAATGGCTGGCTCGTTTGTCAGGCGAGCACTCGGTTGTCAGGCGATCAACCATGCATCGTGTTATCAGGAATCCAAGAGATATTCACTAAGCCTCAGATGCGTGTAGAACAAGAGTGGTTGTCAGTCACTTTGTTCATGAGTGAGAATGGTGATGGGCGTCAATCATCACCTTCATCATGTTGAAGAACAAGTGATATCTTGGACAAAGAACAAGCGGAATTGAATAGAAGAACAATAGTAATTGCATTAATACTCGAGGTACAGCAGAGCTCCACACCTTAATCTATGGTGTGTAGAAACTCCACCGTTGAAAATACATAAGAACAAGGTCTAGGCATGGCCGAATGGCCAGCCTCCCAAAGAGGGTTCAATCATCAAAACATGATCAAAAGCTCTCTTCTGTAATAGCAAAAGGTCCTACTTATAGAAAACTAGTAGCCTAAGGTGTACAGAAATGAGTAAATGACATAAAAATCCACTTCCGGGCCCACTTGGTGTGTGCTTGGGCTGAGCAATGAAGCAATTTCGTGTAGAGACTCTTCTTGGAGTTAAACGCCAGCTTTTATGCCAGTTTGGGCGTTTAACTCCCATTTAGGTGCCAGTTCCGGCGTTTAACGCTGGAATTTCTTGAGGTGACTTTGAACGCCGGTTTGGGCCATCAAATCTTGGGCAAAGTATGGACTATCATATATTGCTGGAAAGCCCAGGATGTCTACTTTCCAACGCCGTTGAGAGCGCGCCAATTGGGCTTCTGTAGCTCCAGAAAATCCACTTCGAGTGCAAGGAGGTCAGAATCCAACAGCATCTGCAGTCCTTTTCAGTCTCTGGATCAGATTTTTGCTCAGAACCTTCAATTTCAGCCAGAAAATACCTGAAATCACAGAAAAACACACAAACTCATAGTAAAGTCCAGAAAAGTGAATTTTAACAAAAAACTAATAAAAATATAATAAAAACTCAACTAAAACTACCAAAAACATACTAAAAATAATGCCAAAAAGCGTACAAATTATCCGCTCATCACAACACCAAACTTAAATTGTTGCTTGTCCTCAAGCAACTGAAAATCAAATAAGATAAAAAGAAGAGAATATGCAGTGAATTCCAAAAACATCTATGAAGATCAGTATTAATTAGATGAGCGGGGCTTTTAGCTTTTTGCCTCTGAACAGTTTTGGCATCTCACTCTATCCTTTGCAACTCGGAATGATTGGCTTCTTTAGGAACTCAGAATCCAGATAGTGTTAGTGATTCTCCTAGTTAAGTATGATGATTCTTGAACACAGCTACTTATTGAGTCTTGGCCGTGGCCCAAAGCACTCTGTCTTCCAGTATTACCACCGGATACATACATGCCACAGACACATAATTGGGTGAACCTTTTCAGATTGTGACTCAGCTTTGCTAGAGTCCCCAATTAGAGGTGTCCAGGGTTCTTAAGCACACTCTTATTACCTTGGATCACAACTTTATTCCTTCTCTTTTTTTTCTTTTTTTTCTTTCTATTTTTTTTCGTTTTTTTTTTTCGTTTGCTTCTTTCTTTTTTTTTTTTTGTATTCACTGCTTTTTCTTGCTTCAAGAATCATTTTTAATGATTTTTCAGATCCTCAGTAACATGTCTCCTTTTTCATCATTCTTTCAAGAGCCAACATTCATGAACTACAAATTCAAGATACATATGCACTGTTTAAGCATACATTCAGAGAACAAGAGTATTGCCACCACATCAAAATAATTAAACTGTTATAAAATTCAAAATTCATGCAATTCTTTCCTTTTCAATTTAAGCACGTTTTTATTCAAGAAAGGTGATGGATTCATAGGACATTCATAACTTTAAGGCATAGATACTAAGACACTAATGATCACAAGACACAAACATAGATAACATAAAGCACAAAATTCGAAAAACAGAAGAATAAAGAACAAGGAAATTAAAGAACGGGTCCACCTTAGTGATGGCGGCTCTTTCTTCCTCTTGAAGATCCTATGGAGTGCTTGAGCTCCTCAATGTCTCTTCCTTGTCTTTGTTGCTCCTCTCTCATGATTCTTTGATCTTCTCTAATTTCATGGAGGAGAATGGAGTGTTCTTGATGCTCCACCCTTAGTTGTCCCATGTTGGAACTCAATTCTCCTAGGGAGGTGTTTACTTGCTCCCAATAGTTTTGTGGAGGAAAGTGCATCCCTTGAGGCATCTCAGGGATCTCTTGATGAGAGGGGTCTCTTGTGTGCTCCATCCTTTTCTTGGTAATGGGCTTATCCTCATCAATGGGGATGTCTCCCTCTATGTCAACTCCAACTGAATAACAGAGGTGACAAATGAGGTGAGGAAAGGCTAACCTTGCTAAGGTAGAGGACTTATCCGCCACCTTGTAGAGTTCTTGGGCTATGACCTCATGAACTTCCACTTCTTCTCCAATCATGATGCTATGGATCATGATAGCCCGGTCTATGGTAACTTCGGACCGGTTGCTAGTGGGAATGATTGAGCGTTGGATGAACTCCAACCATCCTCTAGCCACGGGTTTGAGGTCATGCCTTCTCAGTTGAACCGGCTTGCCTCTTGAATCTTGCTTCCATTGTGCGCCCTCTTCACATATGATTGTGAGGACTTGGTCCAACCTTTGATCAAAGTTGACCCTTCTTGTGTAAGGATGTTCATCTTCTTGCATCATAGGCAAGTTGAACGCCACCCTCACACTCTCAGGACTAAAATCCAAGTATTTCCCCCGAACCATAGTGAGATAATTCTTTGGATCCGGGTTTATACTTTGATCATGGTTCTTTGTGATCCATGCATTGGCATAGAACTCTTGAACCATCAAGATTCCGACTTGTTGAATGGGGTTGGTAAGTACTTCCCAACCTCTTCTTCGGATCTCATGGCGGATCTCCGGATATTCACCCTTTTTGAGTGAAAAGGGGACCTCGGGTATCACCTTCTTCAAGGCCACAACTTCATAGAAGTGGTCTTGATGCACCATTGAGATGAATCTATCCATCTCCCATGACTCGGAGGTGGAAGCTTTTGCCTTCCCTTTCCTCTTTTTAGAGGTTTCTCCGGCCTTGGATGCCATAAATGGTTATGGAAAAACGAAAAAGCAACGCTTTTACCACACCAAACTTAAATTGTTTGCTCGTCCTCGAGCAAAAGAAGAAAGAAGAGAGTAGAAGAAGAAGAAATGAGGAAGAGGGAGATGGTGGTATGTTCGGCTAAGGAGGGGGAGAAGTGGTGTTTAGGTTGTGTGAAAATGAAGTGTTGAAGAAGGGTATATATAGGAGAGAGGGGAGAAGGAAGTTCGGCCATTATGGGTGGGTTTGGGAGGGAAAGTGGTTTGAATTTGAAGGGTGAGGTTGGTGGGGTTTTATGAAGGATGGATGTGAGTGGTGAAGAGAAAGATGGGATTTGATAGGTGAAGGGTTTTTGGGGAAGAGGTGTTGAGGTGATTGGTGAATGGGGGAAGAAGAGAGAGAGTGGTGGTGGGTCCTGTGGGGTCCACAGATCCTGTGTGTCAAGGAAAAGTCATCCCTGCACCAAATAGCATCAAAATCCACGTTTTGAGCTATTTCTGGCGTTAAACGCCGGGCTGGTGCCCATTCCTGGCGTTTAACGCCAGGTTCTAGCCCTTTTTTGGCATTTAATGCCAGTCTGGTGCCCCTTTCTGGCGTTAAACGCCCAGAATGGTGCCAGACTGGGCGTTAAACGCCCAACTGCTAGGCTTACTGGCGTTTAAACGCCAGCAGCTTCTTCCTCCAGGGTGTGCTGTTTTTCTTCCTGTTTTTCATTCTGTTTTTGCTTTTTTCATTGTTTTTGTGACTTCTTATGATCATCAACCTACAAAAAGGATAAAATAACAAAAGAAAATAGTTAACTATAAAACATTGGGTTGCCTCCCAACAAGCGCTTCTTTAATGTCATTAGCTTGACAGAGGACTCTCATGGAGCCTCAGAAATGTTCAGAACCGTGTTGGAACCTCCCAACACCAAACTTAGAGTTTGAATGTGGGGGTTCAACACCAAACTTAGAGTTTGATTGTGGCCTCCCAACACCAAACTTAGAGTTTGACTGTGGGGGCTCTGCTTGGCTCTGTTTTGAGGGAAGCTCTTCATGCTTCCTCTCCATGAAGATAGAGGGATGTCCTTGGGCCTTAAACACCAAGGATTCTTCATTCACTTGAATGATCAACTCTCCTCTATCAACATCAATCACAGCTTTTGCTGTGGCTAGGAAGGGTCTGCCAAGGATGATGGATTCATCCATGCACTTCCCAGTCTCTAGGACTATGAAATCAGTAGGGATGTAATGGTCTTCAACTTTTACCCGAACATCCTCTACAAGTCCATGAGCTTGTTTTCTTGAGTTGTCTGCCATCTCTAGTGAGATTTTTGCAGCTTGCACCTCAAAGATCCCTAATTTCTCCATTACAGAGAGGGGCATGAGGTTTACACTTGACCCTAAGTCACACAAGGCCTTCTTGAAGGTCATGGTGCCTATGGTACAAGGTATAGAAAACTTCCCAGGATCCTGCCTCTTTTGAGGCAGTTTCTGCCTAGACAAGTCATCCAGTTCTTTGGTGAGCAAGGGAGGTTCATTTTCCCAAGTCTCATTTCCAAATAACTTGTCATTTAGCTTCATGATTGCTCCAAGATATTTAGCAACTTGCTCTTCAGTGACATACTCATCCTCTTCAGAGGAAGAATACTCATCAGAGCTCATGAAAGGCAGAAGTAAGTCCAATGGAATCTCTATGGTCTCATCTTGAGCCTCAGATTCCCATGGTTCCTCATTGGGGAACTCATTAGAGGTCAGTGGACGTCCAGTGAGGTCTTCCTCAGTGGCGTCCTCTGCCTCTTCTTCCTTGCAGAATTCGGCCATGTTGATGGCCTTGCACTCTCCCTTTGGATTTTCTTCTGTATTACTTGGGAGAGTACTAGGAGGGAGTTCAGTTACTTTCTTACTCAGCTGACCCACTTGTCCCTCCAAATTCCTAATGGAGGACCTTCTTTCATTCATGAAACTTTGAGTGGTCTTTATTAGATCAGAGACCATTGTTGCTAAGTCAGAGGTATTCTGCTTAGAACTCTCTGTCTGTTGCTGAGAAGATGATGGAAAAGGCTTGTTATTGCCAAGCCTGTTTCTTCCACCATTATTGTTATTGAAACCTTGTTGAGGTCTCTCTTGATTCTTCCATGAGAAATTTGGGTGATTTCTCCATGAAGAATTATAGGTGTTTCCATAGGGTTCTCCTAGGTAATTCACCTCTTCCATTGAAGGATTCTCAGGATCATAAGCTTCTTCCTCAGATGAAGCTTCCTTAGTACTGCCAGGTGCATTTTGCATTCCAGACAGACTTTGAGAAATCAAATTGACTTGTTGAGTCAATATCTTGTTCTGAGCCAGTATGGCATTCAGAGTGTCAATCTCAAGAACTCCTTTCTTCTGACTAGTCCCATTGTTCACAGGATTCCTTTCAGAAGTGTACATGAATTGGTTATTTGCAACCATTTCAATCAGCTCTTGAGCCTCTGTAGGCGTCTTCTTCAGATGAAGAGATCCTCCAGCAGAGCTATCCAAAGACATCTTGGATAGTTCAGAGAGACCATCATAGAAAATACCTATGATGCTCCATTCAGAAAGCATGTCTGAGGGACATCTTCTGATTAATTGTTTGTATCTTTCCCAAGCTTCATAGAGGGATTCTCCATCCTTCTGTCTGAAGGTTTGGACTTCCACTCTAAGCTTACTCCATCTTGAGGTGGAAAGAACTTTGCCAAGAAGGCATTGACTAGCTTTTCCCAAGAGTCCAGGCTTTCTTTAGGTTGAGAATCCAACCATATTCTAGCTCTGTCTCTTACAGCAAAAGGGAATAGCATCAGTCTATAGACCTCAGGGTCAACCCCATTAGTCTTGACTGTGTCACAGATTTGCAAGAACTCAGCTAAAAACTGATGAGGATCTTCCATTGGAAGTCCATGGAACTTGCAATTCTGTTGCATTAGAGAAACTAATTGAGGCTTTAGCTCAAAGTTGTTTGCTCCAATGGCAGGGATAGAGATGCTTCTCCCATAGAAATCAGGAGTAGGTGCAGTAAAGTCACCCAGCACCTTCCTTACATTGTTGGCATTGTTGTTGTTTTTGGCTGCCATGTGTTCTTCTTCTTTGAAGAATTCGGTCAGGTCCTCTAGAGAGAGTTGTGCCTTGGCTTCTCTTAGTTTTCGCTTCAGGGTCCTTTCAGGTTCAGGGTCAGCTTCAACAAGAATGCCTTTGTCTCTGCTCCTGTTCATAAGAAAGAGAAGAGAACAAGAAAATGTGGAATCCTCTATGTCACAGTATAGAGATTCCTTGAAGTGTCAGAGGAAAAGAAAAATAGAAGAAAGAAGGAGAAGAAGAATTCGAACTTTAATTAGATAAGGTTCGAATTGTGCATTAAGAAGGAGTGGTACTCCATAAATAGAAGGATGTGGGAGGAGGGAAGAGAATTTTCGAAAATTCAATTAAAAGATTTTGAAAACCTTTTGAAAATTTGATTGATAATTTTCGAAAATTCAAAGTGAAAAAGAAATCAAGTGATTTTTGAAAAAGATTTTGAAATCAGAAGTTTAAAAAGATTTGATTGAAAACTATTTTGAAAAAGATGTGAAAAAAAAATATGATTGAAAAGTTATGGTCTTAAAAAGATGTGATTGAGAAGATATGATTTGAAAACAATTTTGAAAGATATGATTTGAAAACAATTTTAAAAGATATGATTTTGAAAATTAGTGACTTGCCTAACAAGAAAAGATATGATTCAAACATAAAGCCTTCCTCAACAGAAAAGGCAAAAAAAATGCTCAATCAAATCATTAATTGTTAGTAAGTATCTTTGAAAAACGAAAGAAATTGAATTTGAAAACATTTGATTGAAAAGATATGATTTGAAAAAGATTTGATTTTGAAAAACTTTGAAAACTTGAAAAAAAAATTGATTTGAAAACAAAATCTTCCCCCTAGCACCATCCTGGCGTTAAATGCCCAGAATGGTATACATTCTGGCGTTTAACGCCCAAAATGCTACCTCTTTGGGCGTTAAACGCCCAACCAGGTACCCTGGCTGGCGTTTAAACGCCAGTCTGTCTTCTTCACTGGGCATTTTTGAATGCTCAGCTTTTTCTGTATAATTCCTCTGCAGTATGTTCTAAATCTTCAATTCTTTGTATCATTGACTTGAAAAGACACAAATTAAAAATATTTTTGGATTTTTTTATAATCAAAATGCAACAAGAAGCAAATAACAATGCATGCAAGACACTAAACTTAAGATGAGACACTAAACTTAAGCAAGAAACATCAAATATTTTTTTTTGTTTTTATGATTTTGTAATTTTTTTGTTGTGTTTTTCGAAAATTAAGTGAGAAAAGGTATCAAAATTCTTAATGAGAATTCCAGGAATCAGTGCAATGCTAGTCTAAGACTCCGGTCCAGGAATTAGACATGGCTTCACAGCCAGCCAAGCTTTCAAAGAAAGCTTCGGTCCAAGACACTAGACATGACCAAAGGTCAGCCAAGCCTTAGCAGATCACTGCTCCAAAAGCAAGATTGATGAAAATCAACAAGCTCTTGTGGTGATAAGTTGAAACCTCGGTCCAATCAGATTAGACATGGCTTCTCAGCCAGCCAGATTTCAACAAATCATCATGAAACTCTAGAATTCATCTTCAAGAATTTCGAAAAAAAAATAAATACCTAATCTAAGCAACAAGATGAACCGTCAGTTGTCCAAACTGAACAATCTCAGGCATTGTTACCAAAAGCTTGCTCAAGACTTGAACAATCCCCGGCAACGGCGCCAAAAACTTGGTGCGCGAAATTGTGATCACTACAACTTCACACAACTAACCAGCAAGTGCACTGGGTCGTCCAAGTAATACCTTACGTGAGTAAGGGTCGATCCCACGGAGATTGTTACTATTGAAGCAAGCTATGGTCATCTTGTAAATCTTAGTCAGGCAGACTCAAATGTATGATGGTGATAAACGAAAATGACATAAAAGATAAAGATAGTGATACTTATGTAATTCATTGGTAGGAACTTCAGATAAGCGCATGAAGATGCCTTCCTTTCCGTCTCTCTGCTTTCCTACTGTCTTCATCCAATCCTTCCTACTCCTTTCCATGGCAAGCTCATGTAGGGTTTCACCGTTGTCAATGGCTACCTCCCATCCTCGCAGTGAAAGCTAATGCTCACGCACTCTGTCACAGTACGGCCAATCACCGGTTGGTTCCCGCTCCTACTGGAATAGAACCCATTGATTCTTTTGCGTTGTCACTACGCCCAGCAGGTTACAAGTTTGAAGCACGTCACAGTCATTCAGTCATTGAATCCTACTCAGAATACCACAGACAAGGTTAGACCTTCCGGATTCTCTTGAATGCTGCCATTAGTTCTCGCCTATACCACGAAGACTCTGATCTCACGGAATGGCTGGCTCGTTTGTCAGGCGAGCACTCGGTTGTCAGGCGATCAACCATGCATCGTGTTATCAGGAATCCAAGAGATATTCACTAAGCCTCAGATGCGTGTAGAACAAGAGTGGTTGTCAGTCACTTTGTTCATGAGTGAGAATGGTGATGGGCGTCAATCATCACCTTCATCATGTTGAAGAACAAGTGATATCTTGGACAAAGAACAAGCGGAATTGAATAGAAGAACAATAGTAATTGCATTAATACTCGAGGTACAGCAGAGCTCCACACCTTAATCTATGGTGTGTAGAAACTCAACCGTTGAAAATACATAAGAACAAGGTCTAGGCATGGCCGAATGGCCAGCCTCCCAAAGAGGGTTCAATCATCAAAACATGATCAAAAGCTCTCTTCTGTAATAGCAAAAGGTCCTACTTATAGAAAACTAGTAGCCTAAGGTGTACAGAAATGAGTAAATGACATAAAAATCCACTTCCGGGCCCACTTGGTGTGTGCTTGGGCTGAGCAATGAAGCAATTTCGTGTAGAGACTCTTCTTGGAGTTAAACGCCAGCTTTTATGCCAGTTTGGGCGTTTAACTCCCATTTAGGTGCCAGTTCCGGCGTTTAACGCTGGAATTTCTTGAGGTGACTTTGAACGCCGGTTTGGGCCATCAAATCTTGGGCAAAGTATGGACTATCATATATTGCTGGAAAGCCCAGGATGTCTACTTTCCAACGCCGTTGAGAGCGCGCCAATTGGGCTTCTGTAGCTCCAGAAAATCCACTTCGAGTACAGGGAGGTCAGAATCCAACAGCATCTGCAGTCCTTTTCAGTCTCTGGATCAGATTTTTGCTCAGAACCAATGTTCTGAGAACCGGACCGGACCGGCCGGTTCAACCGGGTTAACCGGAAACCGATCCCCTAGCCGATCCGGTCCACATGAAAAACCGCGCTGCAAAAAACCGGTGGAAAAACCGGCCGAACCGGTGGTTAACCGGCGAACCGGGTGAACCGGCCCGGTTTTTGTCAACGCCGGTTCTCTCCCAGCCCCCTGAAAACGGTGTCGTATTAACTTTAAAAAAAAATTAAAACAGCCAATATCTGAAGCTGCTTCCCCCTTCCCTTCGACATTTCCCATTTTCCCCCAAATCTCCAAAACTAACCTAAAGCCAAAATCCCTTCACCTTTGTTTCGAAGACAGCCACCCTAATCGGAGCTGCAGACGGCGGAGGTGGTCGTCTTGTCTGCGTCGAGGCTAGAGTCGCGGGTCGTGGGTCACCGTCGCTCGTCGTCTTCTCTGCTTCCAGGGTCGCTCACCGTCGTCTTGTCTGCGTCGAGGCTGGAGTCGCGGGTCGTGGGTCACCGTCGCTCGTCGTCTTCTCTGCTTCCAGGGTCGCTCACCGTCGCTCGTCCATCACTGGTCGTCTTCTCTGCTTCGTGCTCGCTTACCGTCGCTGGTCGTCTTCTCTCCTTCGAGGTTAGTTCGTTCTGGCCTCTGGGTTGAACCAGTTTAAGGCTTCTGATGTTAGGGTTTAGGGTTGTGCTTCCTGCTCGGTTGTTAAGCTCTGTTATTAAATTTTATTTTTTTTGTTCTGTGCTTCAAATTATTAAGGCTGTTGTATGTTGGATAATTTGATTAAGTTCTGTGTTCTTGACTTCTTGGTTGATAATGATTTCTGTTCTGTTAATTTTTTATTGTTAATTTCGGTTGTTAGGGTGGATAATGAACTATGCTCTGTTAATAATGAACTCTGCTCTGTTATTAAATTTTGTTGGTTTTTTTTGTTCTGTGCTTCAAATTATTAAGGCTGTTGTATGTTGAATAAATTGATTAAGTTCTGTGCTTCAATTAGTCCGTTAGCATTTAACCTAAACAAGTTTTAGTGCATAATTTCTTTCATATAAACATTGACCATTGTATAGTTTTCCCATTTAGATGTTCCAATTTCAATAGTTACTTTTACTCTAAAATAATTATGTTAAATCTGCCTAGCAAAGATTTAGGTTCATATTCTTTGTGTATATGAGTATCCAACTTCCAAATGTGCAAGTTTGTTCTGTGCATACATTGGAAAACTTTGGAAGTTTTTTGTTCTGTGCTTCAAATTATTAAGGCTGTTGTATGTTGAATAAATTGATTAAGTTCTGTGTTCTTGGTTGATTAAATTCTGTTCTTGGTTGAATAAAGTGAATAAAGTTGGGACTTGCCAAGTGGATTGTTGATGCACGTATTCCTTTCAATGCAATTCAATCACCTTACTTCCAACCTGCATTGGATGGTGTTGCTGCAATTGGACCTGGTTTATTGTCATTAATTATAAAAGAAGGGTATTCAAAGTTATATATTTTGATATTTATTGCCAAGGAAATGCGTTTATTTGTTTTTAAAGAAAACACATATTATATATTTCTTATTTTTTCCTTATATTAAATTTCTTATTCTTTTGATGGACAACACTTGAAATTCAAAATGCAGTTTCAATACATTAATCAATGAAAGAGCTTAGTGGCATCAAATAATGGAGAGAGGCATGAGGATATAATCATTGTAGTAGGGATGAAAAAAGTGATATGTGAGTCTCAATCTCAAAGCTAAGGAAGGAGTGGGTGCAAAAAGTATTAAACAAGAAAAGTTAAGAGGAACAGGGACAATGGAGGGATATAACAAAGGGAAGCACAAAATGGATAGGATTGACGGAAAAAGAGGGGGTGCAGCCACAATATGCAAGGAGTTATTTTAATATGGAAAATTTTGTCATGTGTTTTAAGTTTTGTTGATTGGTATGAGGATTACTTTTGGTGTGTTTTAGTTGTTGGGTTTTAGGATATTTTTTTGTGTGTGATTTTGTTTTCTTTATGATTTTTTATTATTCTTCATGGGGACGCGGAAGGAAGTGATTGATAAATCATACACATTGTCTCTCTTATTTTGGATCAGTTTGTACCAACAAAAAAATGGATAATATATTGTAAAAATAATATTTTTAAAAAGATTACACAAATCTATAAATTTATTGTTTGTAAATAATAAATATTAAATAATAAATAAGACACATAAATTCATTGTTTAAAATTATGTTTTGATTTTTTTTATAATTTTATTATATATTTAATTAAACCGGTTCAACCACGGTTCAACTCCGGTTGAACCATTGAACCATTAAACCAGTCACTTGACCGGTTCGATGACCGGTCCGGTTCTCGCAACCTTGCTCAGAACCTTCAATTTCAGCCAGAAAATACCTGAAATCACAGAAAAACACACAAACTCATAGTAAAGTCCAGAAAAGTGAATTTTAACTAAAAACTAATAAAAATATAATAAAAACTCAACTAAAACTACCAAAAACATACTAAAAATAATGCCAAAAAGCGTACAAATTATCCGCTCATCAGGTGTCTCCCACCTAGCACTTTTAGTTAAAGTCCTTAAGTTGGACATTTTGAGATGCTTGTTGTCATGGTGGCTTATGTTTGTACTCTTCTTCGAATTCCCACCAGTGTTTGCTCTTCCAATAGCCTCCGGGATCCCAATTTAAACGTACAAGGCCTTCAAGGGGGCCTAAGCAAGTAACGAGGCCCTTAAGTTGATAGTGGTCTATGTATGTTCCGGGGTCCCATACTTTATTTGTCAACCCCTTTTCTTCTTGATCTTCATGCTTCCAATAGGGTGACAAACTTATTGAATTCTCTTTGTAACTCCTACTCATCATCCTCGTTCCATTGAATTTATCTTCACTCCACTTTTGAAACTCTAAGTTTGATCTTCCATCCCTTATGCTCCTTGATTCAAATTGTCCACCAACATCTAATCCGTTCTTACTTTGTAGCCCACAAAGAGTTCTAAGTTGACCGTCCGTTTCTAACAACGCATATTGATATGGGCCAAGAAAATTAAAGGATGAGATGATTACCCACTCAATTTGTGATTGGGACAGCGACTTAGCAAGGAAGATATTCAATGATCTTGACATTGTAGGTTCCACTTCCTTTGGCTTCTCCATGATGATTTCCATCTTTTGATAACTCTTTTTAAATTCTTCTTGTTTGCTAACTTCCTTCAAACCTTTATCATTGATCAAGTTATGTGTTGGAGGTTGCGTATCCTCCTCAACATTGGCTTCACATTCGAAGGGGGAAGCTTCAACAAGATCACCATTGTCACTTGATGTAGAGTTATTTTCGTTGATGGAACTTCCTTCTTGTTCCACCTCCTCTAGGTCTTCCTCCACTTCTTTATCTTCAACAATCTTCATTTCCTCCGCTTGTTGCAACACACACTCCATTTTCTTGTGCCCAACTTGAGGCTCTAAAGTCTCCCTCATACCTCCCTCTTTGGTTGCTTTCTCACAATCATCCATGAACTTATTTTGCTTGTGATATGAATCCCAAGAATCTATCTTTTGACGGATGGTTGCTTGAAGTCGATCCATTTCTTCCTTGAGACGATCCCTTAATTCTTGTTCCGCTTTACTAACATAAGTAGGATCATATTGCTCTTGGATTAATGGACATTGATATGCTTCCATGGAGTTTTGTGGCGGAGAGGAGAAATCATAATATGGTTGGAAAGAAGATTCATCAAAGCTTTGAGGTGGGAAGTCATTTTGGTTATTGGTAGAGGGTGAAATTATACGGGACGTAAATTCTTGGAGGGTAGAGGTGAAACTAGTGAAGGCGGTTTGGAGCTCTTCTTGCTCTTGAAGAACGATACCAAGTGCATCATCCATGGGGACTTGGGTTGGAGGGTAAAAATGTTGGAGTGGTGGTGATTCAAGGGTTGCTTGTTCATAATCGTCACAAGGGTATGCATAGGAGGAATATAGATTTGGATCATATGTGGGCACTTGGTGGAAATAAGATGTGGGTTGAGAATATGGTGCATAGAATGGTGGTGGTTGAGTGGTATAACCATGATAAGAGTCATCATATTCGTAGGAATGATATGCATTATAGGAAGGATTACCATCATAGTAACTTGAAGGGGAAGGTTGCCATGATGATTGCTCATATGGATATGGCTCCCCTCCTAAGAATTCATCTCTCCCATAATGTGAGCTGATGAGCGGATAATTTGTATGCTTTTTGGCATTGTTTTTAGTATGTTTTTAGTATCTTTTAGTTAGTTTTTAGTATATTTTTATTAGTTTTTAATTAAAATTCACTTTTCTGGACTTTACTATGAGTTTGTGTGTTTTTCTGTGATTTCAGGTATTTTCTGACTGAAATTAAGGGTCCTGAGCAAAAATCTGATCCAGAGACTGAAAAGGACTGCAGATGCTGTTGGATTCTGACCTCCCTGCACTCGAAGTGGATTTTCTGGAGCTACAGAAGCCCAATTGGCGCGCTCTCAACGGCATTGGAAAGTAGACATCCTGGGCTTTCCAGCAATATTTAATAGTCCATACTTTGCCCAAGATTTGATGGCCCAAACCGGCGCTCAAAGTCACCTACAGAAATTCCAGCGTTAAACGCCGGAACTGGCATAAAAATTGGAGTTAAACGCCCAAACTGGCATGAAAGCTGGCGTTTAACTCCAGAAAAGGTCTCTACACGAAATTCCTTCATTGCTCAGCCTAAGCACACACCAAATGGGCCCGGAAGTGGATTTTTCTGTCATTTACTCATTTCTGTAAACCTTAGGACACTAGTTTACTACTTATAGGATCTTTTGACATTGTATCCGTACCTTATGACCTCATAACATTTTGTACACGTTTACTTCCACAGTATGAGTCTCTAAACCCCATGGTTGGGGGTGAGGAGCTCTGCTGTGTCTTGATGGATTAATGCAATTACTACTGTTTCTTATTCAATCATGCTTGCTTCCATTCTAAGATAACACTTGTTCTTAATCCGGATGAATGTGATGATCCGTGACAATCATCATCATTCTCAACCATGAACATGTGCCTGACAACCACCTCTGTTCTATCTTAGATTGAGTAGTTATCTCTTGGGTTCTTTAATCGGAATCTTCGTGGTATAGGCAGGACCTGATGGCAGCATTCAAGAGAATCCGGAAGGTCTAAACCTTGTCTGTGGTATTCTGAGTAGGATTCAATGATTGAATGACTGTAACGTGCTTCAAACCTGTAACCTACTGGGCGTTAGTGACAGACGCAAAAGAGTGATTCTATTCCGGTAGGGGAGGGAACCAAACCGGTGATTGGCAGTACTGTGACAGAGTGCGTGCATTAGCTTTCACTGCGCGGATGGGAGGTAGCTGCTGACAACAGTGAAACCCTATACGAGCTTGCCATGGAAGGAGACTTGCGTGACTGAAGAAGAAGACAGTAGGAAAGCAGAGATTCAGAAGATGGAGCATCTCCAAACCCCAACCTGTTCTCCATTACTGCAAAACAAGTAACCATTTCATGTTCTTTTGCTTTTCACAATCAATCCTGATAATTTCTAATCTCCTGACTAAGATTTACAAGATAACCATAGCTTGCTTCAAGCCGACAATCTCCGTGGGATCGACCCTTGCTCACGCAAGGTATTACTTGGACGACCCAGTGCACTTGCTGGTTAGTTGTGCGGGATTGCAAAAAGTGTTATTGCAATTTCGTGCACCAAGTTTTTGGCGCCGTTGCCGGGGATTGTTCGAGTTTGGACAACTAACGGTTTATTTTGTTGCTTAGATTAGGACTGTTTTATTTTTGTTGGTTTAGAGTCTTTTAGTTGAGTCTAGTTCATATTCTAAGTTTGGTGTCAATTGCATGCTTTTTTTGTTTTTCTTCTTTTAATTTTCGAATTTTTTTTTTATTGTTCTTAGTCCCTTTTTGATTCATAAAAGTTCTAAGTTTGGTGTCCTCTTTGTGTTTTTCCTTTAAAATTTTCGAAAAAATTAGTGTTTGATTTTCTGAAATTTTAAGTTTGGTGTCTTTTTGTGTTTTTCTCTTTCCTCTTTTTAAGAATCAAATCTTTTTCATAAAAATTTTTCAATCATATCTTCTTAATTGCTGTTTTCAAAATCTTTTTTTCACTAATTGATTCAGTTCTCAATTTGCTTTGATCTTATTTTATTTTTAATTTTCGAATTTTATTTTAATTTTCTTTTATCTTATTTTATTTTATTTTAAATTTCTTTTTTTTCGGCTATTTCAAAAAAAAAACAAACAAAATTTATCTTTTTGCAATTATTATCATTTCCCTTTTGTCCAATATGGACTTAAGTGGAATTAACCAGTCCAGAAGGACTCTGGAGTCCTATGCCAACCCCAGTACAGCTGCATATGGGAGTAGCATCTGTGTACCTCCCATCAAAGCAAGCAGCTTTGAGCTAAACCCTCAACTCATTATCATAGTGCAGCAAAATTGCCAGTATTCCGGTCTTCCAGAGGAAGAACCTACTGAGTTTCTGGCACAGTTCTTACAAATTACTGACACAATACATGATAAAGAGGTAGATCAGGATGTCTACAGACTGTTACTGTTTCCATTTGCTGTAAAAGATCAAGCAAAAAGGTGGTTGAATAACCAACCTACAGCAAGCATAAAGACATGGAAACAGTTATCAGAAAAATTCCTGAATCATTTTTACCCTCCAAAAAGGATGACATAGCTAAGGCTGGACATCCAAGGCTTTAAACAAGAGGATAATGAATCCCTTTATGATGCCTGGGAGAGGTATAGAGGTATGCTCAGAAAATGCCCCTCTGAAATGTTTTCAGAGTGGGTACAGTTAGACATCTTCTACTATGGGCTTACAGAAAAAGCTCAGATGTCTTTAGACCACTCAGCTGGTGGCTCTATACACATGAGAAAGACAATTGAAGAAGCTCAAGAACTTATAGACATTGTTGCTAGAAACCAATACTTATATTCTAGCAAGGAATTCGTTCCACAAGAAGAGGTCATGGCAGTAGTCAATGACCCTGATCCTCAAGAACAGATGAATGAGCTTAATCAACAATTGCTCCTGATGACAGAACAGTTAGCAGAATTTAAAGAAATGCTCCATGATACTAAGGTTGCTAACAAGAGAATAGAACTGCAGTTGAATCAAGCAAAACAGCAAATATCTAAACAAATAACAGAAGAATGTCAAGCAGTTCAACTGAGGAGTGGGAAAACACTGAAAGCCACTGCTCAAAAGAGCAAGAAGTCAATTAAGGAACAGTTGACAGAGGATAACCAAGCCACTGTTCAAAATCCCTCTGAGGACAGTAAGAGCCCAGAGAGGAATATTATTGGCGTTCAAACGCCAGAAAGGGAAGGAAAGTTGGCGTTAAACGCCCATTCCTTGTCCAATACTGGCGTTCAAACGCCAGAACAGGGAGGAAAGCTGGCGTTAAACGCCCATTCCCTGCCCAGTTCTGGCGTTCAAACGCCAGAAAAGGGGGAGAAGTTGGCGTTTAACGCCCAAACTTCATCCACTCCTGGCGTTCAAACGCCCAAGGAGAATCAGGCACCTGAGAGTTCTGCTGATTATCCCCCTAACAAGGCCTCTTCAACCATTTCTGTAAGGAATAAACCTGCAGCATCTAAGGTTGAAGAATATCAGGCCAAGATGCCTTATCCTCAGAAACTCCGCAAAGCGGAACAGGATAAGCAATTTGCCCGCTTTGCAGACTATCTAAGGACTCTTGAAATAAAGATTCCTTTTGCAGAGGCACTTGAGCAAATACCTTCTTATGCTAAGTTCATGAAAGAGATCTTAAGCCATAAGAAGGATTGGAGAGAAACTGAAAAAGTGTTTCTCACTGAAGAATGCAGTGCAGTCATTTTGAAAAGCTTACCAGAAAAGCTTCAAGATCCTGGAAGCTTTATGATACCCTGCACATTAGAAGGTGCCTGCACCAAGATAGCCTTATGTGATCTTGGAGCAAGCATAAATCTAATACCTGCATCCACTATCAGAAAGCTTGGGTTGACTGGAGAAGTCAAACCAACCAGGATATGCCTCCAGCTTGCTGATGGTTCCATTAAACCCCATCAGGCATAATAGAGGACATGATTGTCAAGGTTGGGCCATTTGCCTTTCCAACTGACTTTGTGGTGCTGGAAATGGAGGAGCACAAGAGTGCAACTCTCATTCTAGGAAGACCTTTCCTAGCAACTGGACGAACTCTCATTGATGTACATAAAGGGGAAGTAACCCTGAGAGTCAATGAGGATGAGTTCAAGTTGAATGCTGTGAAAGCTATGCAGCATCCAGACACCAGAAGACTGCATGGACGTTGACATTATTGATTCCCTAGTAGAAGAGATCAATATGGCTGAAAGCCTAGAATCAGAGCTTGAGGACATCTTCAAAGATGCTCAACCTGATCAAGAAGAACTAGAGGAAGTAAGGGAATTTTCGAAAATTCCTCAGGAGGAGGATAAGCCTCCCAAACCTGAACTCAAACCTCTACCACCATCTCTGAAATATGCATTTCTGGGAGAGGGTGACACTTTTCCAGTGATTATAAGCTCTGCTTTAAATTCACAGGAAGAGGAAGCACTGATTCAAGTGCTGAGGACGCACAAGACAGCTCTTGGGTGGTCCATAAGTGATCTTAAGGGCATTAGCCCAGCTAGATGCATGCACAAGATCCTATTGGAGGATAATGCCAAACCAGTGGTCCAACCACAGAGGAGGCTAAATCCTGCCATGAAGGAAGTGGTGCAGAAAGAGGTTACTAAATTACTGGAGGCTGGGATCATTTATCCTATTTCTGATAGCCCCTGGGTGAGCCCTGTCCAAGTTGTTCCCAAAAAGGGAGGCATGACAGTGGTTCATAATGAAAAAAATGAACTGGTTCCCACAAGGACAGTCACAGGGTGGCGCATGTGTATTGACTACAGAAGGCTCAATACAGCCACCAGAAAGGATCATTTTCCTTTACCATTCATAGACCAAATGCTAGAAAGACTAGCTGGCCATGATTATTACTGCTTTTTGGATGGCTATTCAGGCTACAACCAAATTGCAGTAGACCCTCAGGACCAAGAGAAAACAGCATTCACTTGCCCTTCAGGCGTGTTTGCCTATAGGAGAATGCCTTTTGGTCTGTGCAATGCACCTGCAACCTTTCAGAGGTGCATGCTCTCTATCTTTTCAGATATGGTAGAGAAATTTCTGGAAGTCTTCATGGATGATTTTTCAGTATATGGAGACTCATTCAGCTCCTGTCTTAACCACCTATCACTTGTCCTGAAAAGATGCCAAGAGACTAACCTGGTTTTAAACTGGGAGAAATGTCACTTTATGGTGACTGAAGGAATTGTCCTTGGGCACAAAATTTCAAGCAGGGGAATAGAGGTGGATAAGGCAAAGGTAGAGGTAATTGAAAAATTACCACCACTGCCAATGTTAAGGCAATCAGAAGCTTTCTGGGACATGCAGGATTTTACAGAAGGTTTATCAAGGATTTTTCAAAAATTGCCAAACCTCTGAGTAATCTGCTAGCTGCTGACACTCCATTTATCTTTGATAATGAGTGTCTGCAGGCATTTGAGACCCTGAAAGCTAAGTTGGTCACAGCACCAGTTATCTCTGCACCAGATTGGGCATTACCATTTGAATTAATGTGTGATGCCAGTGATCATGCCATTGGTGCAGTGTTGGGACAGAGGCATAATAAACTTCTGCATGTCATTTATTATGCTAGTCGTGTTCTAAATGATGCACAGAAAAATTACACAACCACAGAAAAAGAATTACTTGCAGTGGTTTATGCCATTGACAAGTTTAGATCCTACCTAGTAGGATCCAAAGTGATTATGTACACTGACCATGCTGCTCTTAAATACTTACTCACAAAGCAGGATTCAAAACCCAGGCTTATCAGATGGGTGTTGCTTCTGCAAGAGTTTGATATAGAAATAAGAGACAGAAAAGGGACAGAGAATCAAGTAGCTGATCATCTATCCAGAATAGAGCCAGTAGTTGGGGCGTCCCTCCCTTCTACTGAGATTTCTGAGACTTTCCCAGATGAGCAACTATTTGCCATTCAGGAAGCTCCATGGTTTGCAGACATTGCAAACTATAAAGCTGTGAGGTTCATACCCAAGGAGTACAGTTACATGCAGAAAAAGAAATTAATTTCAGATGCCAAGTACTACCTCTGGGATGAACCATATCTCTTTAAGAGATGTGCTGACGGAGTGATCCGCAGGTGTGTACCCAGAGAAGAAGCACAGAGGATCCTATGGCACTGCCATGGATCACAGTATGGAGGACACTTTGGAAGTGAGCGAACAGCCACTAAAGTCCTCCAATGTGGCTTCTACTGGCCTACTCTCTATAAAGATTCCCGAGAGTTTGTGCGTAACTGTGACAGTTGCCAAAGAGCTGGTAACCTGCCTCATGGATATGCCATGCCTCAACAAGGGATATTAGAGATAGAGCTGTTTGATGTATGGGGAATTGACTTCATGGGGCCATTCCCACCATCATACTCAAACACTTACATTCTGGTGGCAGTGGATTATGTATCTAAGTGGGTAGAAGCAGTTGCTACACCCACTAATGATACTAAGACCGTACTGAAATTCCTCCAGAAGAACATTTTCAGCAGATTTGGCGTCCCCAGAGTGCTAATCAGTGATGGGGGCACTCATTTCTGCAATAAACAGCTATACTCTGCTATGGTCAGATATGGAATTAGCCACAAAGTGGCAACTCCGTATCATCC
The DNA here is from genome assembly GCF_014773155.1 of Arachis stenosperma. Classification (NCBI taxonomy): domain Eukaryota; kingdom Viridiplantae; phylum Streptophyta; class Magnoliopsida; order Fabales; family Fabaceae; genus Arachis; species Arachis stenosperma. Next base: position 42,567,314 of record NC_080378.1, on the reverse strand, counting down.
ACAGACAAATGGGCAAGCAGAGGTCTCTAACAGAGAACTAAAAAGAATCCTAGAACGGACTGTAATGGCCCGAAGAAAGGATTGGGCAAAGAGCTTGGATGATGCTCTGTGGGCATACAGAACAGCATTCAAGACTCCTATAGGCACCTCTCCATACCAATTGGTGTATGGGAAGGCCTGTCATTTGCCTGTGGAATTGGAACATAAAGCCTATTGGGCAACCAGATTCCTAAATGGATGCACAGTTAGCTGGTGAGAAAGACTGCTCCAGCTAAATGAGCTAGAAGAGTTCAGACTCAATGCCTTTGAAAATGCAAAAATTTATAAGGAAAAGGCAAAGAAGTGGCATGACAAGAGATTGTCAACCAGAGTCTTTGAGCCAGGACAAAAAGTTCTGCTCTTCAACTCCAGGCTCAAACTGTTTCCAGGAAAACTCAAGTCCCGGTGGAGGGGTCCATATGTGATTACAGGAGTGTCACCATATGGATATGTTGAGCTTCAGGATATTGATTCTGACAAGAAGTTCATTGTTAATGGACAGAGAATCAAGCACTATCTTGAAGGCAATTTTGAGCAGGAGTGCTCAAAACTGAGACTTGAATGATTCTCAGTGAAAGTCCAGCTAAAGACAGTAAAGAAGCGCTTGCTGGGAGGCAACCCAGTCATAGGGAAGTTGTAAGAATTGTTCTTACAGAGGCAAGTATCAAAAATGAAGGAATTCACAGAGTTACAGAAGGATTCAGCTCAAAAAGCAGAGAAAATGAGCTTACTGGCGAAAAAACGCCAGTAAGGGGCATTTTGGGCGTTAAACGCCAGAATGGGCACCATTCTGGGCGTTTAACGCCATGTGTGCAGCATCACTGGGCGTTCAGAAAAACGCCCAGTGAGGAAGGTTTTCTGGCGTTTAACGCCAGCCAGGGTACCTGGCTGGGCGTTAAACGCCCAAAAAGGGTGCCAAGTGGGCGTTAAACGCCAGAATGGGTGCCATTCTGGGCGTTTAACGCCAGAAAGGTGGGGGACCACATTTTTGTTTTCAACTCAAATTTTTTCAAACTTTCCTCTTTTACCCATAATCTTCTACATAAATGCACTTCAACCTTTCATCATTCACTTTCAAATCTTCACAAATCAAAACCATTCTTCAAATCTATTTCAAAATAATCTCAAATCTTCTTCAAAACTCACCTTTCTCAAATTTTTCAAAATCTTTTCAAATTTCCTTTCAAATCTCTCTTTTGTTTTCGAAATTCTCCTCCCCCCCCCCCCACTCTATAAATGAACGTTCCTCACCCCTCCTTCCTCACACCATTCGAATTTCCTCTCTCTCTCTCTCTTCTCTTCTTTCTTTTCTTTTGCTTGAGGACAAGCAAAACCTCTAAGTTTGGTGTGCTTTTCCGTGATCACTAAGCCAAAATCTATCAAGATCATGGCTCCCAAGGGAAAACAAACCAACTCAAGAGGAAAGAAAGAGACTAATCCAAAGAATCTTTGGAATGAAGAGAAGTTCTTAACCAAAGAACATGAAGACCATTATCACAAAATAATGGGTCTGAGGTCAGTGATCCGGAAGTTAAATTTGATCTGAAAGAAGATGAATATCCGGAGATCCAAGAGCAAATTCGAAACAGAGGTTGGGAAGTTCTGACCAATCCTGAGACAAAGGTTGGAAGGAACATGGTTCAGGAATTCTACTCAAATCTGTGGCTAACAGATAAGCAAAGAATGACTGGAACCGCTTACCATACCCACAGAACCATGGTCAGAGGGAAAGTTATGTACTTCCATCTGGACAAAATAAGAGAAATCTTCAAACTACCTCAACTACAAGATGATCCTGATTCCTTCAATAGGAGGATGGTGAGAGTAGATAAAGGGTTGGATCAAGTTCTAGAGGACATATGCCTCCCTGGGACTAAGTGGATAACCAATTCAAAGGGTGTCCCAAACCAACTAAAGAGGGGAGACCTCAAGCCAATTGCAAGAGGTTGGCTAGACTTTATTGGGCGTTCCATATTGCCCACTAGCAACCGTTCTGAGGTCACCATCAAGAGAGCAGTGATGATTCATTGCATTATGCTTGGAAAAGAAGTGGAGGTTCATCATGTAATTGCTTGTGAGATCTACACCATTACAAATAAGAATTCCACTGAGGCCAAACTGGCTTACCCAAGCTTGATTTCCTTGCTCTGTAAAGAGGCTGGGGTGAAGATGGGAGTAGATGAGTTCATACCCATTGAACACCCAATCACCAAGAAGTCAATGGAAGGACAAGTGCAAGACAACTCCATCAAGAGGAGGGCGCAGTAATTCCTCCCTGAATTCCCAAGAATTGACTACTGGTCCAGCCTAGAAGCATCTATTAACAAGCTGCAAGAGACTATGGAGCAACTGAAGGAAGAACAGCAGAATCAGAACTACATGCTCTGCAAATTGCTGAAGGAACAAGAGAAGCAGGGGCGTGAACTCCAAGAGTTGAAACGCCAAAAGCTCTCCTCTCAAGCTGAGGGAGCATCCACTTCTCAAAATCAAGGTTGTTGAGTCCTAACTCTGTGAAAACCTCTATCATTAGGAGCCTCTGTTTTTCGTTTTTTTTCCTTTATTTTCCTTTATTTTTCGTTTTTCTAGTCTCATTCTATATCTATTTTTGAGTCTTGTTTTTAATTCATAATTAATAAAATTAAAGTTATGCCTTAAAGTTATGAATGTCCTATGAATCCATCACCTCTCTTAAAGGAAAAATGCTTTAATCACAAAGAACAAGAAGTACAGGATTTCGAAATTATCTCTGAAACTAGTTAAATTAGTTGATGTGGTGACAATACTTTTTGTTTTCTGAATGAATGCTTGAACAGTGCATATGTCTCTTGAATTTGTTGTTAAGAATGTTAAATTTGTTGGCTCTTGAAAGAATGAGGAGAAAGAGAATTGTTATTGAGGATCTGAAAAATCATCAAATTGATTCTTGAAGCAAGAAAAAGCAGTGAATACAAAAAAAAATTCGAAAAAAAGAGAAAAAGAAAAGAATAGAGTTGTGATCCAAGGCAATAAGAGTGTGCTTAAGAACCCTGGACACCTCTAATTGGGGACTTTAGCAAAGCTGAGTCACAATCTAACAAGGTTCACCCAATTATGTGTCTGTGGCATGTATGTATCCGGTGGTAATACTGGAAGACAGAGTGCTTGGGCCACAGCCAAGACTCATACACTGGCTATGTTCAAGAATCAATATACTTAACTAGGAGAATCAATAACATTATCTGAGTTCTGAGTTCTTATAGATGCTAATCATTCTGAACTTCAAAGGATAGAGTGAGATGCCAAAACTGTTCGGAGGCAAAAAGCTACTAGTCCCGCTCATCTAATTGGAACTATGTTTCTTTGATATTTTGGAATCTATAGTATATTCTCTTCTTTTTATCCTATTTGATTTCAGTTGCTTGGGGACAAGCAACAATTTAAGTTTGGTGTTGTGATGAGCGGATAATTTGTATGCTTTTTGGCATTGTTTTTAGTATGTTTTTAGTATCTTTTAGTTAGTTTTAGTATATTTTTATTAGTTTTAATTAAAATTCACTTTTCTGGACTTTACTATGAGTTTGTGTGTTTTTCTGTGATTTCAGGTATTTTCTGACTGAAATTAAGGGTCCTGAGCAAAAATCTGATCCAGAGACTGAAAAGGACTGCAGATGCTGTTGGATTCTGACCTCCCTGCACTCGAAGTGGATTTTCTGGAGCTACAGAAGCCCAATTGGCGCGCTCTCAACGGCATTGGAAAGTAGACATCCTGGGCTTTCCAGCAATATTTAATAGTCCATACTTTGCCCAAGATTTGATGGCCCAAACCGGCGCTCAAAGTCACCTACAGAAATTCCAGCGTTAAACGCCGGAACTGGCATAAAAATTGGAGTTAAACGCCCAAACTGGCATGAAAGCTGGCGTTTAACTCCAGAAAAGGTCTCTACACGAAATTCCTTCATTGCTCAGCCCAAGCACACACCAAATGGGCCCGGAAGTGGATTTTTCTGTCATTTACTCATTTCTGTAAACCTTAGGACACTAGTTTACTACTTATAGGATCTTTGACATTGTATCCGTACCTTATGACCTCATAACATTTTGTACACGTTTACTTCCACAGTATGAGTCTCTAAACCCCATGGTTGGGGGTGAGGAGCTCTGCTGTGTCTTGATGGATTAATGCAATTACTACTGTTTCTTATTCAATCATGCTTGCTTCCATTCTAAGATAACACTTGTTCTTAATCCGGATGAATGTGATGATCCGTGACAATCATCATCATTCTCAACCATGAACATGTGCCTGACAACCACCTCTGTTCTATCTTAGATTGAGTAGTTATCTCTTGGGTTCTTTAATCGGAATCTTCGTGGTATAGGCAGGACCTGATGGCAGCATTCAAGAGAATCCGGAAGGTCTAAACCTTGTCTGTGGTATTCTGAGTAGGATTCAATGATTGAATGACTGTGACGTGCTTCAAACCTGTAACCTACTGGGCGTTAGTGACAGACGCAAAAGAGTGATTCTATTCCGGTAGGGGAGGGAACCAAACCGGTGATTGGCAGTACTGTGACAGAGTGCGTGCATTAGCTTTCACTGCGCGGATGGGAGGTAGCTGCTGACAACAGTGAAACCCTATACGAGCTTGCCATGGAAGGAGACTTGCGTGACTGAAGAAGAAGACAGTAGGAAAGCAGAGATTCAGAAGATGGAGCATCTCCAAACCCCAACCTGTTCTCCATTACTGCAAAACAAGTAACCATTTCATGTTCTTTTGCTTTTCACAATCAATCCTGATAATTTCTAATCTCCTGACTAAGATTTACAAGATAACCATAGCTTGCTTCAAGCCGACAATCTCCGTGGGATCGACCCTTGCTCACGCAAGGTATTACTTGGACGACCCAGTGCACTTGCTGGTTAGTTGTGCGGGATTGGAAAAAGTGTTATTGCAATTTCGTGCACCATGAGCCATCATTCAAGTTTTCATCACCTACAAAATAGTCATAGTTATATCCAAAACCACAAGGATGAGAATTCATAGTGGCAAATAGAAACAAAACCAATAGAGATCTTAAAACTAACAAAAACTAACAATCAAACAAAAGACAAACATATTCACAATATTCACATATTTACATTAACCAAAGACATGGCACTCATGCGCATTCCCCGGCAACGGCGCCATTTTGACGAATGGATTTTTGCCGGTATAGAAATTATCAAGTGATCAATCGTAGTATAGTCTAAACCGACGCAAAATCCATCATCAAACAAATCTACAATCTATAATCGAGAGTATTAGTCCCGAGTCGTTCTTCCCTAGGAATGCTACAAGGATGCATGTATTGGTTAAGTGGTCTTTTTGTGGCTTGAAGAGTGTGGCATAAAAGTGTGAATGAAAGAAAACAACAATCAATCAATATTAAAAGCCTTGGCCAAGGTTGAACATTGGAAGTCCCATCACTATAGCTTCCGTCAATTGTGACAACAAAGGAGTGTTGCTTCACTTAGTTAACCCCTAATTATAGAGAAAAGTCAAGTAAAAGTAATTAACTCAAGTCACAAGTCCTAGTCTTACCCTAGGGAAGTCTAGCTTTAGTGCACTCTAAGTCAATTAGCAATCCTCAATTCTTAATCAACAATTGACATCCATTATTCAAGTATCTCCAATGACTCAACCACTAGGCCAAGTGAGGGAATACTACTCCATATCTAAAGTTGGCATTTTCTCAAACATTTGGAGGGCAAGAATGAAAGACATAGTAAAATTGAGAAGAGATTTAGAATCAAAGCAATTCAACACAAGAGATCAACAACAATCAACAAGAACAACAATGAAAATGAGATCTTCAATGAATCAATAGAGTTCAAAACAACAAAGTTAAACCTAAGATCTACAAGAATTGAACAATTACAAACACTAATTGAGATTAGAGATAAGGATCTACAATATGAACAAAGTAAATTGAGTGTTGTAATAGATCTCACCAAGGAATGGTTGAGAATTGAGAAAATGAAGATGGATCCTAGAGAGAAGTTGGAATTTCTCTCTCTACCAAATGTAACTAACTAAAAACTATCTATCTAATGATCTAAAATTAGTCTATGGATGTGAATCTGTGTCAATCCCCTTCAATCCTTGGCTCTTATATGCATTTTGGCGCCAAAGTTGGTTGCTGAAACCTCCTAAAATCGCCAGGCACGTGTTGCAATAAAAGAATCACGTGCGGACTACGACGCGTGCGCGCACGGTACGCGTGCGCGTCCTTGTCCTGTATCGCAATGTGCGCGCGAGCGCCTTGTGCGCGTACGCGTGCTTGGCCGAAATCAATTCTTTGGCTTTCTGTGCTTCTCTCCACTTGCATGCTTCCTTCCTTGCTTTCTTTGATCCATGCCTAGCCTATTTCAATCCTGGAATTACTAGCAAACACATCAAGGCATCTTATGGAATCAAAGAGGAACTAGAATTCATCAAAATAAGGCTTAAAAAGCATGTTTTTACACTTAAGCACAAATAAGGGAGAGATAACAAAACCATGCTAATTCCTAGGCTAAATGTGACAAAAGGTTATCAAAATATTCTAATTTCAATACAAAACAAACCGTCAAATTGGGGTTTGTCAACCGCCTCTGTGGTTAAACCACTGGCTTAGCATTATCCACCAATAGGATCTTGTGCATACATCTAGCTAGGCTAATGCCCTTAAGATCACTTATGGACCACCCAAGAGCTGTCTTGTGTGTCCTTAGCACCTGAATCAGTGCTTTCTCTTCCTGTGGCTCTAAAGCAAAGCTTATGATTATAGGAAAAGTGTCACCTTCTCCTAAAAATGCATATTTCAGGGATGGTGGTAATGGTTTGAGCTCAGGTTTAGGAGCTTTCTCCTCTTCCTGAGGAGTTTTCAGAGGTTCTATTATTTCCTCTGGTTCCTCCAGATCAGGCTGAACATCTTTAAAGATATCCTCTAGCTCTGATTCGAGACTCTCATCCATATTGATCTCCTCTACCAGGGAGTCAATAATATCAACGCTCATGCAGTCCTTTGATGTGTTTGGATGCTTCATTGCTTCAACAGCATTCAGCCTAAACTCATCCTCATTGACTCTCAGGGTCACTTCCCCTTTTTGGACATCAATGAGGATTCGTCCAGTTGCTAGGAAAGGTCTTCCTAGAATGAGAGTTGCACTCTTGTGCTCCTCCATCTTCAGCACTACAAAGTCAGTAGGAAAGGTAAATAGCCCAACTGTGACAATCATGTCCTCAATCACGCCTGATGGGTATTTAATGGAGCCATCAGCAAGTTAAAGACAGATTCGAGTTGGTTTGACTTCTTCAGTCAAGCCAAGTTTTCTGATAGTGGATGCAGGTATTAGGTTGATACTTGCCCCAAGATCACATAGATCTGTCTTGGTACAAGTACCCTCTAATGTGCATGGTATCATAAATCTCTCAGGATTCTTAAGCTTCTCTGGTAAGCTCTTTAGAATGATTGCACTGCATTCTTCAGTGAGAAAAACTTTTTCAATTTTTCTCAAATCCTTCTTATGACTTAAGATCTCTTTCATAAACTTAGCATAAGAGGATATTTGCTCAAGTGCCTTTGCAAATGGAATCTTGATTTCAAGAGTCCTGAGATAGTCTGCAAAATAGGCAAATTGTTTATTCTGTTCTGCTTGGCGGAGTTTCTGAGGATAAGGCATCTTGGTTTTGTATTCTTCAACCTTAGTTGCTGCAGGTTTATTTCCTACAGAGGTGGTTGGAGAAGCCTTCTTAGAGGGGTTACTATCAGCACTTGGAGGTGTCTGATCCCTCATTGGCATTTGAACGCTAGGATTAGGGAATGGATGGGTGTTTACTGCCAGATTCCCATCCTTTTCTGGCGTTTGAACGCCAAAACTGGACATGAACTGGACGTTTAACGCCAATTTTTCACCTTTTTCTAGTGTTTGAACGCCAGAATCATTCCTCTCTGGGCTCTTACTGTCCTCAGAGGGATTTTGGGTAGCAAATTGCTCATCCTCTGTCAGTTGTTCTTTTTTTGGCTTTCTGCTGCTTTAAGTTGAGGTATTTAATATTTTTCCACTTCTTAATTGAACTGCTTGGCACTCTTCTGTTATCTATTTTGATAACTGCTGTTTTGTCTGCTTCAATTGTCTTTCCATATTCTGATTAGCATTTATGGTTTCTTGTAGCATCTTCTTAAATTCTGCTAACTGTTTTGCTATAGAAGATAGTTGCTGATTGAGTTCAACAACTTGTTCCTGAGGACTAAAATCAGTGGATACTGCCTTAGCTTCTTCTTTCGTGAAGGACTCATTACTTAAGTACAGATGCTGATTTCTGGCAACCGTATCTATGAGCTCTTGAGCCTCTTCAATCGTTTTTCTCATGTGTATAGATCCACCAGCTGAGTGGTCTAGAGAAATCTAAGCCTTTTCTGTAAGCTCGTAGTAGAAGATGTCTAACTGCACTCACTCTGAAAATATTTCAGAGGGGCATTTCCTTAGCATCTCTCTGTACCTCTCCCAGGCATTATAAAGAGATTTATTATCCCCTTATTTAAAGCCTTAGATATCCAGTCTTAGCTGTGTCATCCTTTTAGGAGAGAAATATTGATTCAGGAATTTATCTAACAACTGTTTCCATGTTCTTATGCTTGCTGTGGGTTGGTTATTTAACCACCTCTTAGCTTGATCTTTCACAGCAAATGGAAACAGTAATAGTCTGTAAACATCCTGATCTACTTCCTTATCACGTACTGTGTCAGCAATTTGTAAGAATTGTGCCAGAAACTTGGTAGGTTCTTCCTGTGAAAGACCAGAATACTGGCAATTTTGCTGCACCATGATAATGAGCTGAGGGTTTAGCTCAAAATTACTAGCTTTAATGGGGGTATACAGATACTACCCCCAAATGAAGCAATAGTGGGGTTAGCATATGACCCCAGAGTCCTTCTGGACTGTTCATTTCTACTTAGGCCCATGATGGAGAAAAGGAGATGATTTGGATTGTAAATAATTATTCCTCTTCTTTTTTTTTGTTTTGAATACCAAAAATTTAAAAAGAAAGTAAAATAAAATAAATGAAAAATTAAATATAGGTTCGACAATTTAGAAAAATAAATAAAAGAAAATTGAAAACTAAAATAATTAATTAATTAGAAAGATTTGAAAAATTTTGGATATGATTTTTGAAAATTGAGGAGAGAAAAAGTGGTTAAGAAGTTTTGAAAAACGATATGTCTTAAAATTAAGGATACTTATAAGAAAATAAAATAAAATAAAATGAAATAAAATAAAATAAAAGATTTGAAAAATATATGATTTTAAAATTTGAGATCAGAAAAGATAAGATAAGATTTTGAAAAAGATATGATTCTAAAAATTTTGACCAAATCAACGAATTCAAAAATTATGAGCAATTAAAGGAAAGGATATTTTTTATTTTTGAATTTTATGAGGAAAGAGAAAAACACACAAAAGACACAAGACTTAAAATTTTTAGATCTAATACTTCTTGTTTTCGAAAAATTTGGAGGGAAAATACTAAGGAACACCAAACTTAAAAATTTTTAAGATCAAAACACAAAGAAGACTCAAAAACACCTTGAAGACTCACAAGAACAACAAGAATAAAATTCAAAGACTCAAGAACATAAAAAGAACACCAAGCTTAAAATTTTTAGAAAACTAAAAATAAAGAAAATTAAAGTAAAATAACAAGAGAACACCAAATTTAAAAGTTTGACACAAGATTTAATCAAAGAAAAATTATTTTTGAAAAAGTTTTAAAAGGAAGATACCCAATTACCAAGAACATAAGCACAACGCTCTAGCCAACTGAGCTATAAAGTTAATGTGTTTTTGAAAAAAAGTATTTGATATATAAAAAAAAAATTTTGAATACTGATAATTTGAAAATACACAAGAAAAACAAGAAAAAATACAGAACAAGAAAAACTAAAGATCAAACAAGAAAATTAAACAAGAACAACTTGAAGATCAAGAAAGAACAATGAACACAAATTTGAAAATATGAAGAACAAATAGGAACATGAAATTCAAAAATTTAAAGGAAAATAAAAATAAAGAATGCAATTGACACCAAACTTAAAATATGAAACTAAACTCAAACAGAAGACTCAAAGAAAAATTAAAAATTAATAAAGAAAAATAGTATTTTTGAAAGATTTTTGAAAGGAAAATAGAAGATGCAATTCTAGTGACTCTAAACCAACAAAAATAAATTATTCCTAATCTAAGGAACAAGATGAACCGTCAGTTGTCCAAACTCGAACAATCCCCGGCAACGGTACCAAAAACTTGATGCACGAAAATTACAATCACAATTTTGTAATTCCGCACAACTAACCAGCAAGTGCACTAGGTCATCCAATTAATACCTTATGTGAGTAAGGGTCGATCCCACGGAGATTGTTGGCTTGAAGTAGCTATGGTTATCTTGTAACTCTTAGTCAGGATATCAATAATGGTTCTTAGTTTTGATTGCGAAAAATAAAAGAACATGAAATAAATACTTGTTACGCAGTAATGGAGAATAGGTTGGAGTTTTGGAGATGCTCTGCTTCTGAATTTCTGCTTTCCTACTGTCTTCTTCTTCACGCACGCAAGGCTTCTTCCATGGCAAGCTGTATGTTGGTGGATCACCGTTGTCAATGGCTACCATCCATCCTTTCAGTGAAAAAGGTCCATGTACATGGTTAATTATCTATCGGTTCTCACTTGTGCTGGAATAGGATCCAGTGATCTTTTTGCGTCTGTCACTACGCCCAACATTCGTGAGTTTGAAGCTCTTCACAGTCATCCCATCCCAGATCCTACTCGAAATACCACAGACAATGTTTAGACTTTCCGAATCTCAAGAATACTGTCAATTGATTCTAGCTTATACCACGAAGACTCTGGTCTCACGGATTGAACGCTCTGTTGTCAGGAGAGGCAGTCAAACTCGTGAACCAAGGACCCAAGAGATAAACAATCAATCTAATGTATAACGGAAGTGGCTGTCAGGCACGCGTTCATAGGTTGAGAATGGTGATGAGTGTCACGGATCATCACATTCATCATGTTTAAGTGCGAGTGAATATCTTAGAATAGAACAAGTGTGATTGAATAGAAAATAGAAATAATTGCATTAATCCATCGAGACACAGCAGAGCTCCTCACCCCCAACCATGGAGTTTAGAGACTCATGCTGTAGAAGATACAAATTCAGATGTAAAATGTCATGAGGTGCCAAATGAATCACTAAAAGTAGTTTTTATACTAAACTAGTAACCTAAGTTTACAGAAAATGAGTAAACTAAGATAGATAGTGCAGAAATCCACTTCTGGGTCCCACTTGGTGTGTGTTTGGGCTGAGCATTGAAGCTTTCACGTGCATAGGCTATTCCTGTAGTTAAATGCCAGCTTTGGTGCTAGTTTGGGCGTTTAACTCCAACTTTTATGCCAGTTCTAGCGTTAAACGCCAGAATATGGTAGAAAATTAGCGTTAAATGCCAGTTTTCGTGATCTCAACTCGAGCAAAGTATAGACTATTATACATTACTGGAAAGCCCAAGATGTCTACTTTCCAACGCAATTGAAAGTGCGCCAATTGGGCTTCTGTAGCTCTAGAAAATCCATTTCGCATGCAGGAGGGTCAGAATCCATCAGCATCTGTAGTCCTTTTTCAGCCTCTGAATCAGATTTTTGCTCAGGTCCCTCAATTTCAGCCAGAAAATACCTGAAATCATAGAAAAATACACAAACTCATATTAAAGTCCAAAAATGTGAATTTTGCATAAAAACTAATAAAAATATAATAAAAAGTGAATAAAACATACTAAAAACTATTTAAAAATAATGCTAAAAAGCGTATAAATTATCCGCTCATCAGAGTTGCAGTGGCCTCAGGGTTTTTATTCTAGACGAAGATGGCAATCCAAAGTCATCAACAACAAATGTCGTGTTCAGATAAGATTTTAATAATATTTAGGTAAGAATAATATTATTTTCATTTTAATAGCATGTTATGATTTACACAAGTGTACAAATATTTACTGTAGATATAACTAATTTATCTATAACTCTGTTTTCATATTTGAGATGAAATGTGTAACAGGGAACACAACATCATATGCCAATTACTTTTCTAAAGAAGTTAGTAAGATATTAGGTTGTCGATAATTTTTTATTAGCCTTTTGATATAAAGTTGGGTGTAAAATTGACATGCTATTATTACAGTTATATATATTTTTATTTTATGTCTCCCTCCTTATGGTTCAAGAATATTATAGACTTCAAACTCTTCCATTTGTATTTTACTTTGAATAAAGATAAAACAACATATTCATTACATTTATTATATAATGACGATGATAGTGTTATACTAAACTCGAAAAATTTATGATTATAAAATATTATTTTTGATTTAACATGTCAAATTTAAATATAAGTCCGTGCATCGCACGAGTTTAACAGTAGTTAAATACTAAATTAGAAATTAACAGAATATTAACAGTGTGAATCGAATTAAAATTAAAACCATAAGTAATAACCAAATAACTTCAATTTATATTTAAAAAATTCTAAATTCCAAACATAAAAATCCAAAAAACCCAAAAGAAAAATAACAACTCAAGAAAAGATAATGTTTCCACCAAAACAAACATATGCTTGGCATTATTCTATTAGATATACTCTAAAAGGGATTCTAAAACATGTGCATCCAAATTCTCAAGTTTCATTCTCAATCTTAATCTTCTTGCAAGTTAAGGTATCTCCTTCCACCTTTGAATCTTCCAACATCGAGAATTGTCGCTTGGTTGGTGTAATAGCATTTTCCAACACTTCGAATTCATCATTGTCTGCAATTTCATTGGAGAATTCAAGCAACAAATTTTGTACAAAATGTTACATTAAATTAAAGACTTCCTTCTCACCTGTGATTTTATCTCAATAATATTTTTTTTAATAAAATAAAGATCTAACTTTGAGAAAACAAACAAACAAAAATTCATTTTTTGAATAAACACCTTAGCACCTTCTACTTTTTTTTCCTTCAATGATTGAGGATGCCTTCGAAGTTGGAAGCAAACCACCGGTACATTCAACATTCTAAAATTATAATTAATTATTATTTATTATTTATAAATTAGATACTACTAATAACCAAGGAAGAGAAAAATAAACCGATTTTTAATAGAAAATACACTTATAACTGTACTCACAATTTGAATAGGGTGAGCCTTTTTGAATTTATTTACGAGGTCCACATTATCAGTCATCCTTTTAACTTTATAAGAAGGTAAAAATATGGATTATCAGATATTTGAACTTGAACGATGAAGAGGAAGGTCTTATTAATTAGGTTGAGCAAAAGTGTAGGTGTATTCGATAGATCTCCTTTTTGCAGGGCATTACATAATATATTAATAATAAATAATATAAAAATTAACAATAAAAATATCTTCACTAATGTTTTTAGAAATAAATATTGGTTAGAACTTACCAATAGGAGTGGATCAAGTATCTCTACACGACTCTTTCCCAAAACTTGTTTTGCCTCCTTGTCAAAGACTACGAAACATGCACAATCAGAATCATCTGGAGTATCTATAATATGACTTATAGTAGCCAAGACAACACAAACAGCATTCTGAAAAAAAAAAACTTAATGATTTAAATTTTCTGAATTTGGTGAGCTTTTAAATTTAAAATATATATCTAAATAAATAAGATGAATAAACAAAAATAATCAATGTACAACATATTTAAATTAATTTTTTCCTCAACTCTTTTACAAAAAAATTACCGTATCTAATTCTCTTAACTATTCAATGGTTTTGCCTTAATAAATTTTTAAGAATGCAGCCTCATTTGGAATTCTGCCGATATTCTCCCTAGGTTCTTCAAATCTTACAAAGTTAGATAAATAAAGCGAAAAAAAATTACGTTAGATAACACATATAATATTAAACTAAAGAATTAAAAAAATATATATACCCACCTATTTTTAAATTAGATGACATTTGCTTCTTCAAGATTGAAGAATATCTTTGGGTCATACATGAAATTCTGTAAAACAATTTTTTTTGAAAAATTTAATTTAATACAAAATGAGTAAAAACTCACATAAAAAATACTAAAAGCTCACATAAAAATTCACATAATTATGGATAAATATTACCGTTATATAATTTCACTCTAACAAATTGTAAGACGACAACAGCTCCATCCTTATTGCCGGATCCCAAAAAAGCATTTAATTCATGTGCATAGTTGCCAAAAAGTGCACACTCCATTATTTTTCTATGGTAAATAGAATGTTTAATGTTAAATATATTTTTTATAACAAAATAAACAAAAAATAATTACAACTAAAAAATTAACTATCAATAAAATAATATCAAATTATATATATATATATATATATATATATTATATTTTAAAATTAAAAAATTAACAATAAAATTAAAACGTCAAACACAATTTAAAAAAATTAATAATTAGTTTTCTAATTATTTTAAACTCATAAAAAACTAACTACGGAAAGAATGCTTTCTATTAAACTTTTTTTTTTGAAAAAAGATTTAAATACTTTTTTTTTCAAAATAATCTGAACTGATTTTTCAAAAAATTTAAATACTATTAATAAAAAAACGTTGCCTTTTTTTTTCAAAAATGTTGCCTTTTTTTCAAAACGTTGCCCTTGAATAAAAATGTTTGTTACCTACTAATAATATTAATATAAATATTCATAACAAAATAAGTTAAAATAATAATTTAAAAAGATGAGAATATTAAAATTTTTAGATTTATAAAAATAAATATATGATTACCCATCATCAATCTCTAATTCAATAACAGTGTACTTGGTAGATTTGTTGTCTTTATTTTTCAAGAATCCTTTCACTCCCAAGTCTAGCAAGATATCCAACAACATCTGAAATGGTTTAAAAAAATTGTTATCAATAAGTTTGTTAAAAACAAAACTCCGCCGAAATTATCAATAAATAAATAAATTTATAAATAAATTATACTTTTTTTAAGTAGGTGTAATCGTACTCAGGAGCATTGAGAGTGTCAAAACTCATAAAATTAAATTCATATCATGGGATACTTAACGATTCTGGAAGTCTGTGCACATCACGTTGGTTTAAATTAACCACATACTCATGATGTTTACTCTTGAAGTTACCCTCATTGAGTCTAACACCAAAATATCTTATTTGGTAAGATATTTCTTCCTTTAGCAAATTTACGAATCGAGACACAAGAGCCCTCTTAACCGAGGCATATATTTTTCCTCCTTAGAATTGAAAAACAAAAATAAAGAACAATTAGATGGGGATAAACAAACAAATTTAAAATATAAATAATATAAATTTAAAATAAAATAAAAAAATATTAGTAGAAAGCTCACGTCTTCATCGAGCCAAACCATCTCAATTGAGTGTGGCAATGAAGAATTTCCGTAACTTGGTAGTGTCCTTAACCGTATCACTCGTATATGTATACACAAATTGTCGATTGTAGGTTTGATTTCTGCGATTTTGTGAATACCAACCATTGGAAAAAGTAGAGAAATTTTAAATTTTGGATGTATGTAAAGAAAGGGTTTGATGTACTTTGAATTGTGGTGCTACACATATCTCATAACTTATACTTTTATAGTTAACTCATAGCTAAAATTTTTTAAATTTGATTGACTTTATCTTAAATATATTTAAATTTACGTATGTAGCTGCAATTTTTGAAAAAAATCTACAAAAATTTAAAAAATAGTGTTAAAAAGAATCAACAAATTTTAAAAAATAGTGTTAAAATTTAAAAAATAACAACTTAAGTAAAACAATTTAAAATTTTAAAAATAACAACCTAAGTACAACAATCTAAGATTTAAGAAATAACAACCTAAATAAAATAATTTAAAATTTAAAAAATAACAACCTAAATAAAATAATTTAAAATTTAAAAAATAACAACCTAAGTATAACAACCCAAATAAATAATTTAAAATTTAAAAATAACAACTTAAGCAAATAATAATTTATAATTTATAATTTATAAATATAAATCTAAAAATTTCTAGTGACGACACCTAAGCAAATAAACTCTCGGACTTGACGTATGAGCGCCACGTCAGCAGATGAGCTCCCCATTTGTATTACTATAAAAATAAAGATAAAGATGAGAGGCTAATAATGATAGTTGTCAAAATTGAACCGGTGATCAAACCAATCAAGTTATTGGTTCATTAGTTTATTGATTAAATCGATAAATTACTGATTGAACTAATAAAATCGATCCTACGTAAATAAAAAATCGTAAAAAATTGAGTAAAATGGCAATTAGGTCCTTAAAATTTTCGACTTCAGATTAATTAGCCCTTGAAAAAAAATAAAATATCAATTTAGTCCTCTACAATAATAAATGATGGACGTGTTATGTCCCTCTATTAATTTTTCCGTAAAATTTAAGGGTAATACTTATATGTTCTTACTAATTAGTCTTAAGTTGAAATCTTCAAAGACCTACTACTTAATTCAATACTCAAAAAAATTTAAAATAAATATTTTTGCTGACATTTTAATATGTAAATATAAATATTAAAATATTTAATACTTATTTTAATAATTATATAAATCTTAAAGAATTATAAATTAAAAAATGAGTATCAAATTAAAATTAAATTAAATAAATATAAAATAATTCAATTATATATATATATATATATATATATATATATATATATATAATTAACACATAAAGTAGTAAAAAAACCCAATAGGCTAGTGGCATGCCTTAATTAAATAAGATATAAATTTTTATCTTAATTAAATATAATACATTAAAATTAATTTTTTTATTATTTAAGTTTTAATTTTACTATAATTTTATATATTTGTTTAGTTATTAATTTATAATTGAGTCAAACTATTTGACCAATAACTTACTACTTACCAATTAAACTATTAATTCAGAAATCCAATAATTTCGTCCGGTCTATTGTCAATTTGATTCTTGTAAGTTGTAACCATGCCTAGTTGCTTACAAACAAATTACACTTACAACTTACAACACACAGGAATGACAGGAGGCACCGAATTCAGTGGTTCTAAAATATTTGGATCATTAAATGGTCTAATAATAAAATATATTTTTTAAATTTTTTAATAATTATTAAATAGTTTTTATTTAATTTTAATTAAAAATTAATTTTTTATATATTATTTAATTATAAAATTTATTTTTTATTTTATAAATTATTATTTATTATTTATCTATCATATTTATTAATAATCAAGAATATAAATAACAATAAATTAAATCTTTTATTAATGGTAAATTTGTAATAAATATTTTTGCAATCTTAGGTGAAATCATATTTCTTGAAAATTCAATTGATTGGATATACAACACAATCGATTGAATTTTGCAAGGCATGTGAATTTTTTTTTAATTCAATCGATTATTCTTGTTACCTAATCGATTGAAGTTATCCAAGCAATATAGATTTTCACAATTTAATTGATTGGTTGTGTTAGCCAATCGATTGGTGGTGTTTTTTTAATTTTTTTCAAGAAGCACAAATAAACGTATCCAATGGAAGTGTTTGAATTGCTAGACTTGGTAGTTAAATATTTAACATTTAAAATATATAATTTTGAGTAATATTTTAAGATAGTCCCAAAATATTTTTTATTGAACGTTTTTGTTCTCAAAGTACCCATGATATAATTCGTAGCTAGTTGTTTCGATTTAGAGATTTGAAAAAATGGTCATTGATTTGATTTGCTATGACACTCAACTAATTCCATAAATCGAATTCATCTAATTCGATTTACCATGGAATATAAGCTATATAAATACCCTCAAAACGTTGAGCGTTCATTACAGCGGGACTCACAATGACAAAAAAATAAAAACTATATAAATTCTTTTAGTATAACAATCCAATAATACATTTTAATTCCACACTTTTAAATATTACTAGCTAATTAATAATAAAAAATAATAAATTTTATTTACTTTCTAATATTCTTCAATGTATGTAAATTACTAAAAGATAAAAAAAAATATTTTTTCATTACACAGTCAATTTTATGAATAAAGAATCGAAACAAAAAATTGCAACATTAGAGATTCTATTGACTAACCTCGATTCTTTAATCAAAACAATGGATTGTTTTCTGAACACTATAATGAATAAATTGATTGGATCTCTACCGATTGCTGCAACTATGATTATCGCATAATCAACTGCAAATATTGGATATTAAAGAGATGGGTAAACAATGAAAAAATTGAATATTAAGTAGATGGATAAACGATGAACAAAAACAATGAAAAAATTTAATAATCAAGGAGATTGATAAACGATTCTAAGTGTAGGATTGAATAATTGATGATAGATTATTTACCAATTTATAATTTTAATATTAAAGAAATATATAATATTAGAGTATCTAAATCAAAATAAAAACTTTAAAATTGAAGATAAAATTTTAAAGATAAGATAGATGAATAATAAAATAATGATTTATAAACACGAGCGGAAAAATTTTAAATGACGTAATATATAACGCAGTGTACAATTCAATCAATTGAGTAACATAATCAATAGATTGAATTGTGAAAATTCATATTGCTTTGAAGACTTAAATCGATTAGGTAATACAACCAATTGATTGAATTGCAAAAACCCATATTGCTTTGAGGGCAATTTACATAAATAAAATGAGTGAAAGAAACCTTTACGCAAATACAACATTGTGAAGCTGCAAACGAAAATGTAACAATCCCAATTGAATGTAATCCGAGATACCCTAATGCGGATTCCAAATACACGTAATCTGCTACATCCTGTCGCGGATTACATTGAGAACCTGACTTCACATAAACCGCTACTCTCTGTAGCGGTTTATGACCAAATGTGCACAAAGCATAATCCGCTACATCCTGTAGCGGATTATGAGGAGAGTGGCATTAGGTAGACAGGGTCTTCCCACAGCTAGGGGACGTACAGCATCTGCCTGAGTTAGCTCTGAACATAGAGTATCTTCATAGTAAGGACGGCAGGAGTGTTGATAGATGGTTCCCCACTTACTATAGGACATGGCATCAGCATTGGGACGAGCGAGTTCGCTCTGTGTTGAGTATCTAGAGAGTGGCTGATCCTGGTCCATCCATTGAGTACCTGGACTGGTGGTACTATGTTGCATATAGGATTCTATCACCGTGGATTGCATTCGCAGATCCCAGGCCAGTTGAAGTTCCGGACGATGCTGTACTCAAAGGGTCATCGCAGGCGCCCATTAGAGTAGCAGCGTCAGATATGTCCGATAACAGACGTGTGGAGCGGAGACGACGCATTGGTACACATGCCACTGATTGCGAGTGGTGCTGGCTCGATGACATAATGCAGGAGGAGCAGCTTGGTGGTGATGACGGAAGCCAGGCAGATCATCGCCTTCATCGATGTAGTGCTAGACGACGGGCTGCTCGTGCTGGACGAGCACCTTCTGTCCACCATGATGACGAGGTTGGATCGTCCTGTGGTCACCCTACTGACACTCAGGTTGGTGGCACTGCAGAGGCTAGTATGGGTGGTACACCTTTTACTCACGTATCTAGCTCCCAGGTACTGCATGAGTGTAGCACACAGATGTTTGTTGATCTTGCTACCACTACTTTCACCATGGATTTGGACGATTAGCTGGCTAGACCACAGTTATATGTGAATTTCGCTGAGATCATACAAGATGATGACGTTTATCAGTACCAGAGTCCGATTTCAGGCGGTCCATCCGAGCCTCCGGAGTACAGGCCACAGCCAGCAGATGTGCCTCCCAGGTTCCTGACTTCCAGCTCTCAGTCGACCTGAATGAGCCCGCAGGTAGCCCGTACAACACTTGGTTTGGCATGGGGAGGACACCGCCATCTGCATTTGGAGTTGGGCTACAGAATGCTCCACTCGAAGATCGGCGAGCGACCAGAGTGAAGCGTCCGACTCGATGTGGCACAGGCTCGCACCTACCTGGTCCATTCGAGGGTGACCATGATGATGATGGTGACCAGTAGTAGCGCCCATTGTGTTAGTTCCGACCGTTATCATTGTATGAATTATGACTTATTTATTTTCTGTTAGTTTTAACGACTTGTGACAGTTATATTTGTATGACGTATGTAGTTAATTTATTTTGTGTTAGTGTTAATGGGAAATGGATCCTCTGCAGTGGAAAATCCACTTGAGAGAATAAAATGTGATCTTTGACCTTTAATTCTATAAGTGGGACCAAAATTAAATAAGAAAGAGAAAAGAATGAAGGGTTAGATTAGACACTGGATACTATCAAGTTTTTTTCCCACTAGAGAGGATCCACTCCCGTGTTAATGCTGGTGGCTATTATTTTTGTACGAGTTATTACTTATGACGATTACATTTTGTATCAATTCGTGTATTTTGCATCATGGGTTGTTACTATTACACAGATATTCCTGATTTTTTTTATCCTGAGCCACTCTCCTCATAATCCGCTACAGGTGTAGTGGATTATGCTTTGTACACATTTGGTCATAAACCGGTACATGGTGTAGCGATTTATGTGAAGTCAGGTTCTCAATGTAATCCGCAACAAGGTATAGCGGATTACGTGTATTTGGAATCCGCGTTAGGGTGCCGCGGATTACATAAAATTGGGATTGTTGCATTTTTGTCTGCAGTTTCACAATGTTGTATTTGCATAAAAGTTTCTCATTTTATTTGTGTAAATTGTCCTTGCTTTGATGACTTCAATCGATTGGGTAACAAGAATAATCGTTTGAATTAGAAAAAACTCACATGCAAAATTCAATCAATTGTGTAACAATTCCAATCCATTGAATTTTGAAAACCCTAGAAATTCAATCGATTGTATTGTATTGAATTTTCAAGAAACACGATTTCACAAGCGTTTATGGGTGTAATGGATCAAAGATAAAATTCTAATTGATTATAATTGCAAAAATATTTATTACGATTAATGGAAAATCTAATTTGTTATTGGTTTTATTCTTGATTATTAATAAATATAATAGATGAATAATAAAATAATAATTTATAAAATAAAAAATAAATTTTATAATTAAATAATATATAAAAAATTAATTTATAATTAAAATTAAATAAAAATTATTTAACAATTATTAAAAATTTTAAAAATATATTTTATTATGGGCAGCATATACGAACCAATTTAATAAGTAAAAACTAATAAGCAATTAAGCTCCCCAACAATAAAACAGCCCCCACACAACTGAACAGAAAAGAAGTTACAATTTGCCTTATCATGTCTTCCGCCACTCTATCGCTGCCATTTCCTCTGCCCACAGCGACTTCGCCGACCTGTCATCGTTCGCGCCAGTTATCCACCATAACCTCCGCGGCGGCGCGTCGTCCGCGGCAGAAAGCTACGGTTAAGACTGACAGCGAGCAAAGGCAGAGCAGCAGCAGCAGCAGCTACAGCAACGCCGGTTTCGGGGCGAGCGAGAAGAAGGAAGCACGGTGGCGTTGCGTGGAGGGGTGTGGCGCTTGCTGTAAGCTTGAGAAGGGGCCTTCTTTCCCTTCCCCTGAAGAAATTTTCACTGACCCTTCACATGTTGAGGTTTCCTCTCCATTTTGCTCTTTTGTTCTTTCTGATTCATTTAAAAGAAAAAAAAAAAAAGACTTCACTTTAATTGCTAGGACCGAGTTCTACGCTGCCATCCAATGGGTTCATCCCGCTCTTTACAAAGTAAGGAGTGGTACATTCTTTGTTATCTCTGTTTATTATATTTTATGTCAATAGCTCATATTTCTAGTTTAGAATTTAGTATTTAGGGTTTAAGGTTTATAGTTTCAGGGTTTAGAGTTAAGAATTGGAATTTAGGGTTGAGAGTTGGGATTTAGACTTTAGAATATAAGGACTCCTTACCTTCTCTGGTAAGCGTTAGCATTCGTGCATCAATCATATATTTGCACCGTATTCTATTTATATATTTATTTATTTATTTTTGTGATAGTAGATAGTTAAGTCAAACACTTCTGTTATAATGAGAAAATATGTATGCAGAAAACATTCTTACATGAATCCACAATTAAAATATAAAACGGGAAAGAATATAAATATGTTTTATTGTTTGGTAATTATAACATAGGATGTGATAGTGTTATTGATTGGAGTTTATGTTATTCCTTTCATTCTTATTCCTTAGTTCACCTTTTCTGGCAGTTCTGCCTTTTGCTTAGGCATTGTCAGTAATAATTGTATAATAAACTTAGGGACCAATGAATTGCCTAAAATGAGCCTGGGACGTTTCGTGGTATGTTTACGAAATGATCCATTTATCTTTGTTATTGTCATTTCCTTCATGCTTGATTTGCTGTAATGAATTTCAGCACTACAAGAGCTTAATAGGTCTAGATGGATGGTGCATACACTATGAGAAGATTACTAGGAAATGCTCTATATATTCTGGTGATTGTCCGTCTCAGTTTGGTAGTTGAATTTCGTCTTGGGTTTTTTGTTAGCTTCGAGGCCTAACTTGTTACATTTTCCATTTTGTTTCTGCAGAGCGCCCATATTTTTGTCGTGTAGAGCCAGAGATATTTGATTCTTTGTATGGAATTAGCAAGAAGAAATTCAACAAGGAGGCCTGCAGGTATGCTAGATTTCTCACTCCAGTTTTTAATTTTAAGGGTCTGTTTAATTTCAAGAAGATCAAGAGATGAGGAAATGTTATTCTGCTGAAAATGTTTCCTAAAAACATTTCCCCCGCTTTGTTGTCATAATACTTCTAAAATTTTCTTAAGTTTTACCATATATATAGATTATTGAAGTACACATACATTTGCACAACACTTGATCTGGTCGAAAGCAGGGTAATGGGAAATTTTTATGAGTTCATTGTTGCGAAGATGAGAATATTGTGTCGGTGGGTCGATGGACTAGACTAGATCAGAATAGAAATAAATCAACTAAAAAGAAAGTTGGCATAGCACCTATTGTGAAAAAGATGGTAGAACCTTGTATCAAATAATTTGATCTTTTGTGGAGAAGACTTATAGAAGTCTTAGAAAGAATAGTAGATCAGATGGAAAATTGCCTAATTGCTAGAGGTAGCAAGAGACTAAGAAACGCTAAAGGCAAAATCATTGATAAAATCTAAATTTAGATGGTCTAACCATGTACATACCTTACGACATGATCCTATAGTGTCATCTAATCCATTTTTGTTTGAAATTTTTGGTGCTTTCTATTTGAACCAACATTTTGGATCCTTGAAAATTTGCAAGTGGTTTGCACTTTGAATATCTATTGACGAATGCTAAAGACCGATTTAGAAAATTCACAAGTTTAAAAGCTCAAGTTCGTTTTTGCTCTAAACTGGAATTCAACACTCTCAAAGTTTAGTTTAAAATGATACAATTCAAAATAATAACTGGAGTTTAATCCCGAGTCGTTATCCTTAGGAATCGCAATGTAGTGCTCAATCATTGGCTATGAGGATCGGAGGTTTATTTGCAATTGACAACAATTTTAATAGTAAGAAATTAAAAGAGCAAGCAATGAGTAAATGTCGAGAATTTAAACGAAGAACAATTAGGACAATTAACTAGTAGAAGAAAGTAAATTCAAATGGTAAAACGATCTTGGCAAGGGTTGAGGGTTAAAGATCACTATTCTTGGCACTAACCACAACATGATAATTACAAAGAACAAACCTAATTTGTCAATCTCTACAAATTGAGGAAAGTTAATTAGGCTTAATTAACCTTAATCCATAAGTCCTAACTAACTAATTGAATTAGTAAAAAATTAGCGTTAGCGGAAACAAGATTAATTAATATCTCTACATTATCAATCAACTTAGACATTAATGATTCAAGGTCACCTAATTTCTCAATCCCAAGTCAAGAGAAAGAAAAATTAACTCCATAACTAATCTAAACATTTATCAAATATTTGGTGTGCATAAAAATAAAATATCATAAATTGCAAGAATAATAAAAACTACAACTGCTCAATTCAAGAAAGCAACAACATCCTAAGTAAGAAAAAATGAAGCATAAAACATCAAATTCATTAAATAGAATTGAAAATTCAACAAGGGTTGAAGGACGTAAAATAACAAAATAGAAGAAGTAACGAGAAATTCTAAGACATTAGAGTAGAAAAACAAGAAATTATAAACTAAGAACTACAATTAAACTAACTAAAACCTAAAAATAAGAGAGAAATTCATAAAAAACCCTTGAATTCTAGAGAGAAGTTCCAACTTCTCTCTTTAGAATTCAAGGTTCTAAAACCCTAAAAAGTAGAAAAAAAAAGTGTATGTGAATGTGTGTGATCCTCCTCAAGGCTTGCTTTTTAATATGACTCAAAAATTGTCTGAAATGGGCCAAAACGGCCCCCAAATCGCGAGTCACGTGCTATTTTAAATGAGTCGTGTGTACACACGCACGTCTAGCATACGCATCTCTACAGCTTTGCCAGTTATTCATTTCTTTATGAAATCTCCACATTTGCATACTTTTCTTCCATCTTTCCAAACCATTTTTGCTTCTTAAATCTTAAACAATTTAAACAAACATATCAAAGCATCAAATGAAAAAAAATGAAATTAATTTGATGATTCTAAAGGCCTTAAAAGCTTATTTCAATCAATTAAGCATAACTAGGAGAAAATTCATAAAAGCATATATTTTTAAGTAATAAGTACAAGTTAAGTTGATAATTTCACTCTTTTCAATTAAAAAATTATTATAAATTATGGATTTATCATCTATCTCTTTACTTTAAGCTGCATTTGGGAAGCTGTGGTTCAAGATTTGCTTTGAGGTTGGGTATAGTTTGTGGAGGTTCTTTTTCATCAATTTGAAGAATAGTTTTGCTCTAGCTGGAAAGCAAGATTCTGTGAAAGTTTGCTGTTGTAATATTTGTCAATTTTTTCCTTTATTTATTTGGTGCACAATGCTAACCGTATGATGTTGGGGTTTGCTAAAACAGAATTCATATTCCTCTACAATGCCCCAAAATTTATTTTTCCAGAAACAATCAGAATTTAATATGTAAAACCATTTAGGATATGTTTAGTTAGGAGGTAAAAGTGGGTGGAACTTTTCACGGATGAGCTCCATGTGTAGTTTCACATCAAACTCAGCAATGAAAGTTTACTGCATTTTTACCTCTGAACCAAACATCCCTTAGAGTTAAAGAAAGTTTCCCATGATAGAAATATATTGAATGTGTTCCTTACATTCTACTCCTTTCCTCTTTCATTTTGTAGTTGCTGCAGGGATACAATTAAGGCTATTTATGGTCCCAATTCAAAGGAGCTTCACAATTTCAACAACTCAATTTGGAGCACTCCTAGTTAGATCTTTTGGCCCCCTAAAACTCCATTGCTAAAGGTCATTTCTTTTTCTTTACCTTAGTTCTCTTCTATGTTTTAGTTTGTGAAATGCTAACAACATTAGAGATATGGCATGTAGACATAAGATTTGGCTCCCCAAAAGTGCATTAAGCCAGTATAGTATCAGTTGTAAATACTTATCACTAGAAAATGTGGATATGTCAATGGGATGGCATGTTTGCATGTCTTATAGAATATAGACACCCATAGGCACAAATATGACATGTGTCAGGTACTATTTCTACTGGCCAAATTATTATTGTTATGGATTGGACATGGGGTGGAAATGCTCCCTTATTTGAGATGAGTTTATGTATGTATCTGTCATGAATCTATTTTGCATATATATGGTCCGTCTTCATTTAACGATTTTGAGATTTCAATGTTTTAGGGTTCATGTTGCTTCAGTGTGTGTTTCTGCATATAGCTTACAAGGAGATGCTCGACGCTTCTCTTTGTGAAGTGAATTATGCACTTAACAGAATCTTGATCCATGGGGAACTTTCCCCCCCCCCCCCCCCCTCTTTCTTTTCTCTGAACCATTTATGACTAAAGACGGCCATTCCCGTTTTTTTCTATGCCAAAATGTTGCTTGATCATGAAGGAAGTAATTAATGGTATTTTGTTACATCAGCATTTCCACCATATCTATCTTGCCAAGGATGAATACTCCATGCAATGCTTTGTTTAGGCCTTTCAGGCAGTCACAACGGCTTCTCCCATCTTTGAAGTTCGGTTCCCCTGTCGGTGTTATACTAGCAAGCAGCAACAACCTTGTTTAAAAATGGCGGGCGTATTTGTTAGGGGTAAAAATGGAGTGGAAATTTTCCCGGATGACCTCTGTAACTATATTCATAGAGCTCATCCACGAAGACTTCTACCTATTCCTACACTCTATCCATAGATACCCTTAATATGATTTTCAGGGAACTGCTTGCTTTGATTAATATGATTATAGCATCCTCTGACTGCACAGAAGCAGCAGTAGCAGATTCATATCCAAAGCTTCATCTTTTTTTTTTTTTGTGAATTCTAACTTTGGAGTAATTGGAAAAGTCCGAACTAGCAACTTATTTTTTAGAAAGATAAGTGTAAAATTATTTAGATGAGTCAAGAATCAAGATAAATGGTCTGTACATTTTCTTTTCTTGGTTTACAAATGATTTATATTTTATAGTATTTATCTCTCACGGAATTTCTTTTTTTTTTTCCTTCACGATCTTTTAGTTTCTTTATATGTCTGTATTATCTAAATTCATGACCTCAAAAATTATCAACTTGTTTATATGGAAATTCCATATAATGTAACAACTGGCAAATTACTGTTAATTGCACAATATGTTACCAAAAATCCATAACGAATATTCAAATTAAGCTTTCGAAGATTTTATTTTATCAGCTAAAATATAGAGTCCAGGGAAGGGTATCCACACAACAGCATATCGATTAAAGGGAATTGAGATGGCATATTAGCATACCTCTTAATATACTACATCCGGGTTCAAAACTTGGCAATGCTGTGTGAGTGTGTAGTGTACGTGTCATTTGACCAAAAAAACTTCTTACAAATATATTATTAGACCTATAAGAGCCAAAGTTTAGTTTCAACTCTCATAACACGGTTCCACTCAAACAACAACAACAGCAACAAGCTAGCACAAGTGTTTCACTCAAAAGGCTCTTTCAAGAATACAAAACTCCAACAACCCTCCGAGATTGTCTTACTGATCTTCAAGGAGATTTTCTTCGTCTGCAACTCTTATTGCTTCATACTATTTACCTGCCAATGAGAAAGGGGCACGCTCATTAATACAAAGTTTATCTTTTTTCTTGTTGGTCTATCATGCTATCTAAAGGAAAAGAATTTGTTTATTTTTCTGTGCGTGTGTGAACTAAAGCGGTACCATCATAAACATGATGCTCAGAAAGATGCACAATATGAGAATTAGTATCAACTAGAATGAGACCCGCGCGATGCGCGGGACGGTAAATTAATGATAATATATAATAAATATTAAAAATTGATATGTTTTGTAGAAATAAATTAAATATGTGTAAATTGAAGTTAAATTTAAAAGGTGTTTTATTTTAAATAATTTGTAGTACAAAAGATTTGGATGTTGGAGTTATACAAAGTGACATTTTTATTTTTGTATTTGTTTTAGTTGATGAACTTAGTCATCTTATGTGGCGCTCGTCCTCCTTTTTTTGTTGGTTGTTAGAGTTGGTGCTTTCTTCTTTTTTGTCGTAGGTTTTTGCGAAGACATGTTCTTTATGAATTGTTGAGTTTGATACACTTTCTATTGTGTTATTTGGTTTCATCTTTGTATGTATGTTCTTCTTTCGAATATGTGTCTTGAATTTGTATGGTTTTCTTTCTCCTTAATCTCTTGATGGGGTAGTACTTCAATGTCATTATTTTTCTAAAATGTCATTAGATTTAAAGCAGTTGTACCCAATAAATTTTTTGCGTCACCATCAAATAGTACAAAAGTTGTTGTAACACTTTGATCTAAAACCTTTAATTGAATTCTGAACTTAAAATAAGTATTAGGCTAGCAATTAATAATTTGATAGATGAGATTATGAAAAGTATATAGAGTTTATCTTATTGTTGAATATTGTGGTGTTTGATTACATGTGCCACAAATGTAATTATTTCTTTTTTTTATATATGCTTTCTTCTGACACTTTTTACATTTAACATAGTTCCATCCTAATTTGTCATCAATTTCGTTTATAGTTGCTAAAATTGTGAAGATCTTTTTCTATTCCAATATTCAATTTATGTTATCATTAGGTATATGGTATTTGAGTAAGTAAGTATGAATGTGCATGTTGTGATTTTTTTTTGTCATACCTGATCATCAGATTCTCATTGCATGGCCATTAGATTTTGGATAGTTATTCGATTTCTAATCGTTCTGCTCTAAAAGAATGATGCTTTATTGAGTAAGTTTGAGATGTGCAGTTCAAAAATAAATTTTATGTGCTAAATTTAATGTTATGTGAAGGAATAGTGATAAGAGACTTATATATGTAGTTTAAATGGTATGAAATTTAAATACTTATAACATAAAATTTATTATGATTAATAATATTATTATGACATTTGTAATATATTTATAAAAATTAATAAATTAATTGTTGCGGTTATAAATTTATTGTATTATTTATAACGGTAAGATATAATAAATATAGGAATATGAATTCAATGTATTTGGAGGTTACAAATTTATTGGATTCTATTTTTAGTTTTTTGTTTATATATTTTTTTTGCTGATTTAAAAATAATAGTTAATTTGGCAAGAATTGAGTTGTTAATTCTAAAGTTGTGCCAAATAATAATTATTCTAAAGTTGGCAATGCAATTGACGTAGTCAATGGCCTAAACTTATGGAGTTGCAGTCAACATAATTATTGTAATAATTATATATTTAGATTTGTATCCATGCATAATGCATCTTATATGTATAAATATACGCAACAAAAACTAAAAGTTAAACATTTTTAGTGAAAAAAAGAAAATAGTTAATTAGTGTTTTGAGGTAAACATGCATGCATGATGCATCTTATATACTACAAATGTATCTAATATGAAAATGTATGTCTAATATCATATATTTTTTTGTTTTATTTTGATACTCTTTTAATAAATTTATTTTTTTTTAGTTTTCAAATATTCTTTTAAAAATTTATATTGGTAAAATAAAATAGAATTTATTTTTAATAATAAGTAAAAACTACAATAATAGTTCTTTGTACCTAGTGTTACTTCTAAAAATTAAAATAATTATTTTTTTATCAAAAATACAGAGACTCGAACTCGCAACCAATATGGGAGACTATGCCATTTGAGGTATAACTTATTGGCAAAAATTAAAATGATTATAATAAACATAATTATAATAATAAAATATAATTTTTAGTTTTTAAACTTTTAATTTTATAAATTAATTGTTGCGGTTATAAATTTATTGTATTGTTTATAACGGTAAGATATAATAAATATAGGAATATGAATTCAATATATTTGGAGGTTACAAATTTATTGGATTCTATTTTTTAGTTTTTTATTTGTATATTTTATTTTTTTGCTGATTTAAAAATAAACAGTTGATTTCACAAGAATTGAGTGGTTGATTCTAAAGTTGTGCCAAATAAGTAATATTGTTGACATGACATTAGTAGGAGAAAAGAAATGTCTCAAAAATAATGTGGTACATGCTTATGTATCTACTTTTATATATTAAGAATAGATACCTGGTAAGAAATAATCCTTATCTAGAGAATTTGTTTGCCATTGACTTCAATGATGGGGATATGCAAAATTTTGGCCCAAACTTTTGGATCCTTCATCTCACACAGTTGTAATAGCAAAGGACAGTAATCGATTTGTAGTTGTAACAGAGAGGAAGGAAGCTTTTTGCCGGTCATATTCTCCAGTTTCGGACACTCTTCTATTATTAACTGTTGAAGGAAGTTGAGGTGAAGAAGCTCATTGCATTCCAGTGTCTCCAAATTATGAAAATGATGGAGTCCGAGCCTATTAAGGGAGGGAAGCCGAGGCAATGAACCTACCTGAGGGAATGACTTTATGCTATCACATCCAGCACCTTCTATGTTAAGACGAGTGAGGGCCTCAAAGTTTCCCATCGATGACAGACTGCTCAATTGCATGTCACATCCTCCCACATAAAGTTTCTTCAAGTTAGGTGGTAAGCCTCCCTCTGGAAACGCTTGAATGCCGGGGCAACCATATATATTGAGAAACTCTAAACTTGGGAGAAGGACATTCATGTGATAAGGCAATGACTTCAACTTGTAGCACTTCATGACGACGAAATAAGCCAAGTTAGGCATAGCCAATCTTTCTCCTAGGAACGACACAAAATTCGGACACTTACTAATGACGAGACGATGGAGAGCAGTATGTTGTGACAGTGACATTGAAAGTGATTCCATACTTGCACACTTCCTTATTTGAAGAAGCTCAAGCTTTGGAAAGAGCTCCAATGAAAATGAGGTGAGTGAACCGCAGCTGTTTTCTATTACTAGCTCTACCAAATCATATTGATATTGCTGCTGCTTTGGGAATTCCACTTTGCTACAATTATCAATTCTTATTCTAGCCAAAGATTTGGGTAAATGATTGCTTGGTATTGCTACTGCAGAGGAATAATTAAAGATATACATTACTTTGAGAAAAGCTAAGTGGTTGATGGACATTGCCTTAGACATAGACTCCACCTCTGGATGACATCCCCGAATCAATAAATTCTTCATATCAAACAATAATTCTTGAGACCCTTCTGTAGTTTCATATATGTGCAGGGTGTGAATTTCCAAAATCCCTGACAATGGAGAAACGAATCGTTGGCAACCAGTAATATCAAGTCTTTCCAATGTAGGAAGATGATTAGGTAGATCTCCCTTTAACAAGGGACAATTCTGTAGCTGAAGTTTCTTGAGTTGAGGAAAAGCATATGAATCAAATGAGTGCCACACCTCCAAACATGGCATGTTACAAAATTTCAGAAACTCCAATGATGGAAAGGGTGCAATGCACAAAGAATCATTGTCTCTATTCTTGTAAAACTCCATCCCAATACTGTCGAGCTGGCCAAAACCTTCAATGTCGAGGGATCGAAGAGATTGCAGCTGACCAAGTGATGGCAGCATACAACAATTGTTACAAGACACCAGGAATACACTAGTAATATTGTGATATAAACAATGTCCAATCCAATTTGGAAATATTGTACCCCTGTATCCCTCTATTATTAACTTTTTCAAGCCATAGTGAGGATGCAGGTTTTCGAGTATATTTCTTTCAACTTGTGTGTTTGAAACCACATCCCCGTCTAAAGACCATCTCAAAGACAGTTCATCAATGTGTATCTTATCTGATATCCTTGCGGCCATTGCTTCGCTGCTACTGGTAACATTCTCCAGTTTCAGGATCTCAAGTGCTTCGTGAAGATTCGAAAGTCCTCCTAGCTCCTTGATTCCATTGTCTTCCTGTTTTCCCACAACAAAGTAATTTAAATGTTGCAAATATTTCAGTTTGCCCATTTCTCTCGGCATTTCTTCCAAAGGGGTTCTTCGGATATCAAGATGTTGCAGATTTACAAGATTATGCATGCCATTGGGCAACATTGTTAGATTCAAACAGTTTTGTAACTTCAATGTTTGTAGATTGTATAAGTTGCACAGTGACTCTGGCAATATGTTAATATGAGTCCAAGAGAGATCCAAATAACGTAGGTGAATCAATTCACCTATTAAATCAGGCAACACATCAAGTTTATGGAAAGATAAAACTCTCAAGTACTTGAACTTAGATAACACGTCATGTGCTGCATTTTCCATGCCGAACGAAGGAGGTAGAAGATTGAGCTGCGACATTTTCCTTCGAGGAAGATGATTGATATGCAAAAATGTCCGCAAAGATTTTGCCTTATCAATGGAACAAAAATATTTTGGCATTGTATGGCGCAAACTTCTATATGACAAATGATGAGTCATAGTCCTGATCTCCTCTTCTTCACCATGTTCTTCTAAACAACAAAAGAAGTCCCCAGCAAGGAATTTCGCTAAGTCATGCAATAGATCATGCATCACAAAATACCCACCATTATCTTGAACTTGTTTAAAAAATAACTTGGAAGCTAAGTCATCAAAACATTCACGACCAATTTCTACTAAAGTCTCTCCTCTCTTCGCTGGTCGTAAGAGATCTTCGGCCATCCACAATAAGACTAATTCATCTTTATCAAATTGATAACCTTTGGGATATAGTGAGCAGTAAACAAAACAATGCTTTAAATATGCAGGAAGATGAAAGTAACTTATAAACAATGCTGGAATAATCTTACTATCTGTCACGGAGAATCCCCAAATGTTGCTCATTAATATTTTGCTCCATTCCTTAACATCATGCTTTGTGTGCAACAAGCGTCCAAGTGTTTCTGCAGCTAATGGCAAGCCATCACACTTCTTGACAATCTTTCTTCCTATTCCTTCTAGTTCTGAACTCCCATTCGATATTTTAGGAAAAGACGCATTATCTGCAAACACTGACCAACAGTATTCATCCGACAACCCGTTGAGGAAGTAAGGTCAATAGTTTTGGACTATCGATCCAACATTTTCCCTTCGAGTAGTTATAAAAATAGTACTTCCTATAGCCCCATGTTGAAAAGGGGTTATAAAATTACTCCATTCATGACCATCATTACTCCAAACATCATCAAGAACAATAAAGAACTTCTTTTTAGACAACAGTCCCTTCAAGGCAAGTTGAAGCGAATTGAAATTCTCAAGACAAGATGCATCTCGAGAAATCTCCTTTATAACATTCTTTGTAATTTCAACAATATCAAAATTTTCTGAAACACAAATCCATGCTTTGAGATCAAACCGCTTCATCAACTCAGCATTATTGTACACACATTGTGCCAAAGTTGTTTTACCAACCCCACCTATTCCAACAACAGAAATCACAGATAGCTGATGTTGATTGTTGTCGTATAGCATCTTGATTAAGGCCACCTGATCATCCTCCCTGCCATACACATTCTCTCTCACAAGAGAAGTAGATGGAGTTCTCCATGATGAGGAACTTCTAGTGGGAATTTTTTCCAGACCAAGGCTTTCTTTGCATTTCTCAAGATCTTCTATTCTTCTAACCACTCTTTTAATCTCAATAATCATCTCTCTATCTTTGTAATTCATGATGAAACGGGGCAAGAAAGTACTTACCGGTACCTCCTTTCGAGTGGCGGCTTTAGTGAAGACAGAATCTAGCAAGTCATCAGCTTTGTAAACAGCATCCCTGAGACTATGGAGCCATTTCCTGACAGGCTCATTCCCAAGCTGCTTCTGCTCGGCGTCCAAAAGCAAAGCTTCAGCTGCCAAGAGAGCAGTCTGCATCCTCTCAACCAAGTCAGGGCCAAGCTTCTCGCCTAAGACCAAGTTGGCAGCCTAACAGAAAGGAACCTGTCAAAGACAACGTTAATGAAGCCAGAAAGAAAAGCTCCACCAATCACTGCTCCAGCCATGATAATCAATGAGAGCAAAGTGATCAAGTTTTCAGAATACATGTGAAGAGAAGCAAGCTTGTTACTTGTTAAAGTTCCTGGATCATGCATGTGCCAAGCGCTGACTTTGACTTCTTTCACATGCTCCTCCCTAGATAAACAATGACCTTTTTGAACAACATGAACAACTACCAATCAAATAAAAATACACTACACCCTAATTTAATGCTACTAATTAAATTTAAGATTAATTTACTCTTTTAACCCTATTAATTCACATTGTTCACACATTATTCAAAAATATTGTTGGTTACCTATATTCTTCCTTCAATTTTTAATTCTTGTGTAAGCTAGGTCAACATAGAAAATAAACAATGAGAGCTTATATATAAATAAAGCAGTTTTTTTGTATGAAGGTATCATTTTGTTTAGGGATAAATAGTTAAATTTGTCTATGAAAAATCATTCGTTTTTTAAATGAGTTTTTAAAAGAATTTTTTAACCAAATTCTTCTTTTAAATATTTTAAATTAATCGCCTTAGTTCCTCTCTTATTTTCTTTATTGGCGGCATCAAAATTTATTAATGGAACACGTTAAGTGATATTACAATATACACATAGGAGTCTTAATTGATTATTAGTATGATAAGTTTATGAAATCATATCAAATTAAAACCTAATTTAGGGAAGAACGTGACGCATTAAAATTTTTTAATTTAAAATTGATTTGATCTAATTTCATAAACTTATCACATTAACCACTAATTAGAACTACTAAATGTGTGTTGTGATATCACTTAACATGTCACATGAATAAATTTTGACGCCGTTAATAATAGAAGTGACGATAAAATTAAAATGACTAATTTAAAATTTTTTAAGAATAAATTTGATTAAAAAATTTTTTTAAAGATTAATTTAAAAAATAAATAATCTTTTAAAAATTAATTTAATCGTTTACTCTTTTATTTAGTAAACCAACTAATCAAGACCATGAATTTTATGTGGATTACAAGGAAATATCTGCCAAGTTTAGGAAGTTTTAACTTTCGTGTGTATTCATCCAATTTCTTTGGGAGAGATCATTAACTCAACAAATAGATAAATATAAATGTAAATATAATAATTAATAAAAGTCATTAAACTTATTTCTGAATCTATTCTAGCAGAAGGCTTGGCAGCTCAAGCTTTTGAGAAGAGAGTAGCCAACAAAATCATGTGTAGATAGATGGTCTTTTTTTAAGATTAGAATGAAAAATTAACATATTCTTTGAATATAGGTGATATTTATTATATAAAAAAATTTTAATTGTTTAGAGAAGTTACTCAATATATAAATTTATTAAGACAGTTAATAAGTTTACATATTCTAATTTTTAATATGCTTGTTATTTTATGAGATTATTATGTGACGATAAAAAATTTATTACAACTATTAAAGAGTAACTGAACTTATATCTGAGCATCAATTAAAAAAATTATTTATAATGTTACTGATATTTAATAGCATTAACAAAGCAAATTGTGTTTAGAATGTAATTTGAACATTATTGATTGACGAAATACTATATAAAAAAAACATTAAAAAAATTGGGATATTTTTTCTTATATTTCCTTATATCAAATTCGTATTCTCTTTTTATTTTATTAATAATATTAATGAATTTTATTTTAGAATTACTTATTAAATATTTTATAAAATTGTCATGTTTTTTTGTTAGGACTAAACATGACTGATGACGAATTAAAAAATCTTTATCTTAAAGAGATTAAAAAAGTACTCAACAGCAATGTGAGATTTTTAAAAGACTATCAATCAATGTCATATCTTGAGCTGTTTGATATTCACATTTTTTAAAATAATCTAATAAAGGAGGAGTCAGCATATGACACAAATGAGTTGACTCATACAAACTTATATACAGAACAAAGGATGACTCATGAGAAAATGTTAGTATTTGATGAGATACTCAATGTTGTTATGACAGACTCTTGTAGTTTTTATTTCATTTATGAGCATGGTGAGTGTGGTAAGATATTTAATTGGAATAGACTCTCTTCTGCTATTCAGTCTAGAAGAAAGACTATTTTAAATGTCGCATCCAATGAAATTGAGTCTTTACTCCTACTTGGTGGCAGAACGGTTCATTCTAGGTTTTCAATATCCATTACAATTACTGATGAATCTACTTGCAACATCAAATATGGCAGTTTTAAGGCTGAGCTGCTCATCCAAAGTAGCTTAATAATTTAGAATGAAGTTCCAATGCTTAATAAATGTGCTCTGAAGCACTTGAACTGATGTTTAAGGATCTTATGTCAATTACCGATCAACATAAGACACTTCAACTATTTGGTGATATAGTTGTGGTTTTAGGAGGTGATTTCAGATAAATACTTCTGGTAATTTCGAAAAAGAAGTAGACATGATATATTATCATCAGCTATTAACTCATTCCATCTGTGGTCATTCTATAAAGTTCTAAAGCTACATATGAATATGAGGTTTCTAATATTTTCTTCAGATTAACATGATGGTGAAATGAAAAGATTTGCTAATTTGATACTTGATGTTGGAAATGAAAATATTGGTTTTGATGTTGATGACGAGTCAAAAGTTGAAATTTTAGATGATCTGCTGATTACAATTATTGATGACCCTCTCTCTCATTTAGTAGACTTTACATATCCAAATTTGTTGTAAAATATGTCAGATTATAGGTATTTTCAGAGTAGGAAAATTCTTGCACCCACACTTGAGAGTATCGAAAAGGTAAATGATTTCATCTTGACAATATTTTTAGGGATGAAAAAGGAGTATCTAAGTTTTGACACATGTCAAGCTTATGAGAATAAAGATATACAACAAGAGTGCTTCACACCAAAGTTCCTAAGTGATATTAAATGTTCGAGACTACCCAACCACAAGTTGACTTTGAAGTCAAGAGTCGCTGTAATGTTACTGTGAAACATATAGACCAGACTTTAAGTTTATACAACGAGACAAGGTTAATAGTTAACAAATTTGGCAACAACGTAATTGGAGTGGCGAGGGTGACCGGTAGAAATATTGGCGACAAAGTATACATTTCAAGAATGAACTTGATCTCTTCGGATTCAGAATTGCCATTTAAGTTCCAACAGAGAGAATTTTCATTAACAATGTGCTTTGTAATGACCATTAACAAAAGTCAGGGTCAATCGCTATCACATGTAGGACTTTACTTGTCAAAATCAATGTTCATCCGGGTAATTTTATATTGCTTTGTCAAGAATTAAGAGTCGTAATGGCATAAAGGTTTTAATTTTAGACGAAGACGGCGATTCAAAGTCATCAACAACAAATATCGTGTTTAAAGAAGTGTTTAATAATATTTAGGTAAGAAAAATAGTATTTTCATTTTAATAACATGTTATGATTTACACTTTTGTACAAATATTTATTGTCAATATAACTAATTTATCTATAACTTTACTTTCATATTTGAAATTAAATGTGTAACAGGAAGCACAACATCATATGATTTTTTTAATAAGGTTAGTAAAATATTAGGTTGTCAATAAACTTTCATTAGTCTTTTGATATAAAGTTTAGTGTAAAATTGACATGCTACTAATACAGTTATATATGTGTTTATTTTTTCAGATCTTTTTTCTTATGGTTCAAAAATATTATAGACTTCAAACTGTTTCATTTGCATTTTATTTTGAATAAAGATAAAATGACATATTCAGTACATTTATTATATAGTGACAATGACAATATTTTACTAAACTCAAAAAATTTATGGTTATAAAATATTATTTTTAATTTACTATGTTAAATTAAATTAACAAATAAACCCACGCATGATAGTAAATAAGAAAGCCCGCCTCGCCCCGCCAAAAATTCGCTATTTGACGGGCTAGTCTACCCCATCCCGTCTAGTGAGACAGTCTTAAATTTCTCTCCCGTCTCGCCTAATGATTAATAAAAGGCATTAACATATTTCTGAATTTATTTTAAAGACGACGACTTGGCAGCTCAAGCTTTTCAGAAGAGTATTGGAAGCCAACAAAGTCATGTGTAGATAGATGGTCTTGCCTTTTGAGATTGCAATCAAAGGTTAACATTTTCTCCGTAAGTTTTGAATCTCTAATGACAATTTATCTTTTGGTCTCCGACATTTAATTCAAATTTTAATTTGGTTCTTAACGTATCAAATATTCTATTTCACTTCAAAAAATATTTAAATGTCTTATTCTAATCTCAAAAAATTTTAAATTAGTTTAATGTTGTTTTATTGTTAAATTTAATACAAACAATTTGTATATTGAGGAGTCAATAACTTTGATTTCAGTATGTAAGTAAAATCGTTTTACTAGCGATCACTAATGTAAATTTTTTTTTTTGAGTTTGAGGCGTTGATTATTGATTGTTAGAATTTGGAATTTTATACAAAAAGAAAATTGAGTAGAAAAAGTATTAGAAGAAAAATTTGATTATATTTTTCTAATCCATAGAAAAGATGACTTAACTAATAACGTTATTAATGTATATGTTACTCATTTCGTTAACTATTACTATTAGTTAGGGGTTGCAAAGCGGGTCGGCTCGCCTCAACCCACCCGCCCAACGCCATAAAATAGGGCCCGCCCACCCCGCCAATTAAGGTGGGTCCAAAATCTAATCCGCCCTGCTTTATGGTGGATTGGTGGGCCGACGGACTAACTCATTTGATTTTTTAAAAAATAAAATAAAATTCATTACAATTAATAAAAAAATAATAATTAAAAAATTAATTACAAATAAAAAATAGTAAAATTATAATCTAATTTTTTTCACTATTTTTTTTAATTTTTAACTTCAATAAAATTGTTCAAAATAATATTTGTCATTAAAATCATCTTTATTTTAAAAAATAATTCACATAATTTTGAACATATAAACGAAATTATAAAATAAAATAAATAAAGTTGATAACTAAAAGAAGAATAAAAATAAAAAATAAAAAAAAAGTGTTTGAAAATTATATAATTATTAATTTTATAGAAGTAATCACCGCGTCCCGCCAAAATGCACAAATTTAGTGGTGCATATTTGGCAAAAAATTTTTTATTTGGCGTACTCTAAATCCTAGACCAACCCACTTTGACTTGTTTGGCCACCTCTACTATTAGTATCAAATCTTAATCTTATCCTTAATTTTTACTATTTCTTACTTTCCGGTACAACAACGCACCCAAAACTGTAGTAGAATGACCATTGAAGATGCCATATCCTAGGGTTCACAAGTGCCGTACATGGGTTTTCAGTTTTTCTTATCCCACATACAATGAAGAGCAAAGCTGCGGTTGGATCATTTTGTTAAGAATTCACAAGGAGATATTTGTAACAAAGTTGAGAAATATCTGCTTGATCCTTAAAACGCATTTGATGCGTATTTGAAGAAAACTTGCACTAGTTTTGGAAAAAGATCTTCTAGAGAAAGAATTGGTGTAAAGTGATAAAATAAGATGTTGATGATTATTAAATTTGTAATTTCTATCATGTGTGAACCCACTAGATTGTTGAGCCAATGCGGAACATTGACAAGTACACACATAGCATATGTTAGCATGTACAAGTAAATATGAACAATGTCAATGGCACCATTCTTTAACTATGATAAAATGAAAAAGTATCTATATGGATCGTGATAGCATGTCAGACTAGAATGAAAATAATTTTTCTCATCCTTTCTTTTCTATAAACAAAAATGATGTTCCTAACCTATACTGTACAGTAGGTGTTTGTTTTACTATGATTATAATCATATCACAGTACCAAGGCCCAGCTCATCCTCAATGTCATCTCCATCTTCAAATAACTTTAGGAACCGCGCCTGATCCTGCTCCCTTCTTTTCTTTTGCCAGAACTTATACGCGATGACCACTCCAACAGCCAATATAGCTGGGACTAAGCCACATAGCAAAACTACAACTGCTACATGCATTGCGTTCCTACCAGGCTCACCAGACAAGCTAGCAACTACAGAAAATGAATACAAGTTAGTGTTGTGTATATATAGACTAGTTCGAATTGCATGTAAATGAGAATTTATGCAAGCATACAAAGTAGATAGAGTTCAAGTGCTCTCTACATGGATAGAGGAATTTCTTAGGACTATGGTGGGGGAAGGTTGAGAAGATTTCTGTTCATGCTTTCACCTAAAGTCCTTAGGTTTTGTTCAGAAACAATCAGGGAGTGGAAGAAAACCACTAGCTAGCATACGCAATAATTTGACTAGTTGAGAGGCAAATAAAATATATTAAGAGCACAACAAAATGAAAATAAAAGAAAGAAAGCTTGAAGGTTATATTATCTTAACACTGGAGATAGTTAGATTCCATAATTGAAATTAATGATTAATAACCTGATGTGCCTTCTAATAAAATACTCTTCCATCAAGTTGGATACAAATAAAATGGTCTAAGCTTTTCTTCCCTTCCATAAATTACTCTCGTCAATTATTTGTTTGCTATATAATTCGAGACCAAATCAAAAGCCTTGTAGTTAACAAAAACGAAAAAATTGCTAAAATTAAATCTATGTTGTTAGGCCTTGGAGGGACATATTAATTTCGTTAGAATCTTAAACATCTATTGTATTTACCAAATGCGTTTGCTATTTTGGTTAGATAACCTAATTGTCCATCATAAGCAATCCAACATAGTAGCAGATTGATCTTACTTCCTCTTTTGGACTTAAACAACCCATTGAATTGTAACATATGACCAGTTTAACTAGAGACGACAGACTTATTCATACCAGTGGAAATTTGATCTTCCGTGTATACTCTTAAAGACATTTGCAATGGCATCTACAAGGTCACATACTTTTCCAAATTGAATGATTGATGAATGCATAGGGCCAATAGCATAATTGTGGTGCACAAAAAAAATACTTTCAAGGCAGCAGGATACTCACCACCAGGTATAGATAAGCACTCTGAGCATAGGAAAGTAGCATTGAATTCCTTTTCCTTGAACCGGATATATTCACCATTAGATGCAGTAAAATCTGAAGGACAAAACTCCCATTCATCAAACACATCGTCAGATTTAATGCTGTCTTCTTCATAGAATCCACACCTCTTGCATTTTTTACTTGAAAAGTTGGTCAAAGGCTGGAAGCACAGAGCAAAATGTCAGAAGTTGCTTCGAATTTAATGGCCGAGCTTTTAAGATTTTAAGCACATCCATTAGAATTCATGCATGAAAACTAACAGTCATTCAAATGCTTGTTTGCTAAATGCTAATAATATACTGCCACATATCTTAATTAAAAAATAACAGTTACTCAACTGCTTGCTCGCAAATAGTATACAAACATATATCCTATTCAAAATATTCAGAATTTAACACAGTCAGAGTAATACCCTTGCAATAGCGTTAGGAATTTCCCTTTATTTGGTTGATGCATGTGATCTTTTTTGAGGAATTGATCTCTTAGCAATGTTGAGAAGAGATTGGAAATGCTTAGTATTATATCTTAAATCTCTTAGCTTTATCTCAGTAAAATTCCATCCACCTACCCCTCCCCCATCCCAAACTCCCTCACACAACAAATCCAATAAAAAAAAACTTATGCTAGTACCATACCAGAGATATACCATAAATTATAAGCACTTATGCAGAGAAAAAACTATGTTCGGTTTCAACATACCAATGGATTAATCTATGTCACCATTAGTCTGTAACACGTACGAGTCCAATCAACCGAAACAGTAGATTCGGCTTAGTTATAGGAGAAAATAGTATAAATAGGAGTACAAGAGGTAAGTTATGTGAATTGCGAATTGGATTTTCTTATCTTCTCCCTAGTTATTCCTCTCAAAATTTTCCCTCGGATTGTATAATTCTCTCTCAAACTTCACCAACTATCCTATTCCAGAGTCATAATTCCTAAACCCTAACTAAAGAATGCAACATATGCTTAATTTAATAGTTTTAGTAATATGCATGGCACGATTAACAAATTACAAAATATGAAATAAAAAACATGACAAAACATAAACAGTTAATGGAAAAACAAAAAAAAGTCAAGACACAGAGTAAGAAACCTGCCAAGATTCTTGACCATTAAAATCATAGAAGACGTGGGCTTTTTTCACATCTGGAAACACCGTTTTGTTCTCCCCTTTGCACAAGAAATAAACAGTTGGAGTCACTTTCAGCCACTCGTGAGTCTTAAATATCTCAATTGAACTCAGCGACACTTCTGCACATAAAATTGACCCTGTGCATCACAACATTCAAATATAAACCCTATCAGCTAAATGCGCTTTAAAATAAAATAAAATAAGTATCAGAATTCCTCAGCCATTTTCTAGTAGAAATAAACTTTTATACCAGTGAAGAAGGTGTGGAATATGAAAAAGAAGAAAGGGGCAATGGAAACCCTAGAATTGCGGGGATGAGGAACCAACATGGGAAGTAAAAATAGTAAAAGCTTGATTGAAAAACTTTTCAAGGAAGAAAGTGAGGGAGTCGAACGATGAATGGCGCAGGCTGTATCGGTCGTTTCGTTTCGTTTCGTTTCGTTTGAAGCTAAACGACGACGCTTGAAGGGAAGAGAAGAATCAATGCAAAGAGAGTGGGAATTTGGTAACTGAAGAAAAAAGAAGGTTGCGCAGCAGGTAAAGGCTGGCAGATTGGCAGTTGAAAAAGAATTTTCTGGGTTTGTTTATGTTGACTGACCTGTTCATGGTTTGGGTTGGGCCATCAGGGTTGGTCTAAGTACGGTGTTAACTACTATGTGTGTGTTTGGATTTCAGTTTGCAAACAGGAGTTTGCACAAAATTGATTTTGTAAAATTGATTTTGATGAAAAGTAAGTTTGGATTAACGTGATTTATGTTTGGCAATCTTTATATCAAAACTGATTATAGTAAAATAAATATTGTTTAGATTATACTACTCAAAATCACTCTTAGATGAAAAATTACTAAAAGAAACATTTATCTAAATAATTTTTTTATATACATGCAAAATCAGAAAACTAACAAAAATAATATAAAAATATTTATCATATAAATAAAATAAATACAATAAAAAATAAAAATATGAAAGAGAGTATTATAAATTTTATAATGTCAAACAAAAAGAAAATATTCTATAATTTTTCTAGTACTGTCAGTACTCTTTAATTTAGTATTATTTTGGACTATAAACTTTTATTATTTATGACTCTATTATTATTTATGTTACGGCCTGGCCCAAGATCCCCGCGGGTCAACCCGGCCCGAGCTCCACCCGACCCGGTTACGCGCCCTTCAACCGACCCGGACACGCGTCCCGTACGGCTCGCATGTAACTATAGGTCAGCGTCCTTTGAAATATGGGCCTGTCCCCAAGAGGGGCCCACGACTGACATGTATATAAGGGGAAAGCTGGCTCTTCCCCCGAGGTGCGTCACCTATTCCATATCATTTTCCCCCTGCCTGCACACTGGCTGACTAGAGCGTCGGAGTGTCTTTGCAGGTGGCACC
Source organism: Arachis stenosperma (assembly GCF_014773155.1). Lineage (NCBI taxonomy): Eukaryota > Viridiplantae > Streptophyta > Magnoliopsida > Fabales > Fabaceae > Arachis > Arachis stenosperma. Next base: position 42,524,298 of record NC_080378.1, on the reverse strand, counting down.
CCCTCCTTTCCCTCCAGAACGGGAGCTCGGCTACGAGGCAAATCCGGGCTTAGTACAACTACGAGCAAGGCATCCTCCCCCCATCTCATAACCACCCGACTTGTCCGGCAACCAACTCCGAACATTGGCGCCGTCTGTGGGGACTTGCCTCAATGGATGTTGTGCTGGGTCCCGGAGACCAAGGCCGGGGAGCCGGAGCAGAAGGGGCGGCCTCTGTCCCCTCACTAAGAAGGCGACGAAGGTCCCCCCAACAGCACACCGAACACGCGAGGACCCGACCGTTCGGAGGAACGGGCGGCGACAACGCCATAATAATGCAAGAGCTACGTCACAGGGTCCAAAACTTGGAGCGGCAATTGGCCAACCAGGAGCGTGGCGAACGAGCTACCGATCCTAGCTACACCCCATCCTCCGAAAGCCAGGAAAGAGACTCTTACCGAAGCCGTCCGCGACATGCCTCCGCATCCAGAACGGAAGCGGAGAGTACTCGGGAAGAATCCCCAATCCCGAGGAGACGGAATGACACGATAATTTACTCCCGAGGCAGGGAGACGCGCCGCACATCGCGAGGTCGCGAAGACGGGAGGTCCAATAGGACACGACAACCCGTGATAATGGGCACCACCCCGTTCCACCATTCCATCCTCGAGGTCCGGCTGCCGAAGCACTTCGACAAGCCGACGGACATGAGGTACGATGGGACTCAAGACCCCCTAGAACACCTCACTGCCTTTGAAGCAAGGATGAATCTAGAGGGAGTAGGGGACGAGGTGAGGTGCCGAGCTTTCCCGGTAACCCTCGCGGGACCCGCGATCAGATGGTTCAACGGCTTACCTCAGGGATCCATCCGCGGTTTCACGGACATCAGTCGTGCATTCCTCGCCCAGTTTACGACCCGAATAGCAAAGGCGAAGCACCCGATAAACCTTCTGGGGGTAACTCAGAGACAGGGAGAGTCGACCAGAAAATACCTGGATCGGTTCAACGATGAGTGCTTGGAAATCGACGGCCTAACCGATTCGGTGGCCAGCCTTTGTCTGACGAACGGCCTTCTCAATGAAAACTTTCGCAAACACCTCACCACGAAACCAGTCTGGACGATGCACGAGATCCAGACGGTAGCTAAAGAATACATAAACGATGAGGAAGTCAGCCGAGTCGTAGCTGCCAATAAACGGCAGTCCGGCTACCCCCAGTCTCGGCAACCCGGCAATGGAGAGAGGCTGAAAGAACAAATCAGGGAGGAAGCACCGAACAAGGCTCCCAGGTCATTTCCCCGGGTCGGGAAATTCGCCAACTACACGCTACTCACCCTCCCCATCGTGGAAATTTATCAACAAATAGCCGAGAAGGGGATCCTGCCGAAGCCCCGACCACTCAAGGACCGTACGGGAGGAAACAAGAACCTCTACTGCGAATATCACAAAGGTTACGGTCACCAAACGCAGGACTGTTTCGACCTGAAAGATGCACTGGAACAAGCGATAAGGGAAGGCAAGCTAGCAGAATTCTCCCATCTTATCAGAGAGCCGAGGAGATGCCACCGCGACCATGACGAAGAGGCCAAAACCCGTTCAACAAAGCGGCGACAAGAGCCAGAAGATAGGGACCACGGCCTCACTGTGATAAACGTGGTAACAGCCAAAAACACCGCACCGAAGTCCCGATCGGCACACAAGAAAGATGCTAGGGTCTTGGCGGTTTCCTCCTCGGTGGCGCGAAACTCTAAGAAGCCTCCATCCATTTCTTTCGGCCCGGAAGACAAATGGTTCGACGACGCCCCGGAAAATCCCCCCATGGTCATCACGGCCAGTGTGGGAACCGGTCTCGTCAAACGCATCCTTGTTGACACAGGAGCTGATTCAAACATCATGTTCCGCAACGTGTTCGACGCACTAGGGCTGAGGGACGCCGATCTGACGACCCATCAACACGGGGTCATTGGACTAGGCGATAACTTCATCAAACCTGACGGAGTGATATCCCTACCGATCTCGGTAGGACAAACCCAAGGTCGAAGGTCGACAATGGCCGAGTTCGTGATCCTCCGAGATTCCACCGCCTACAACATCATCTTGGGAAGGAAAACGATAAACGATGTTGAAGCGGTAATCAACACAAAGCTGCTGGTCATGAAGTTCGTTACTGATGAAGGATCTGTAGGGTCCATAAGAGGGGATCTCGAGACTGCGGTCGCTTGCGACAATGCCAGCCTCTCCCTGAGAAAGAAATCAAAAGAGGCGTCTGGTGTGTTCCTGGCTGACCTGGACGCCAGGGTGGACGACAAACCTAGACCAGAACCTGAAGGGGACCTGGAAAAGTTCAGAATCGGTGACACGGAGGAGAAATTCACGTTCATTAACAAGAACCTCCCACAAGAATTAAAGGAGCCCTTGATCGAGATGATAAGGACCAACAGGGACTTGTTCGCCTGGACACCTGCCGATATGCCGGGCATAGACCCGAAAATCATGTCGCACCACCTGGCCGTCAGGCCGGGAACACGCCCGGTAACACAACGCAGAAGGAAGATGTCGACAGAAAGGGCGGAGGAAGTGGCCAGGCAGACGGCCAGCCTCCTTGAAGCAGGTTTCATACGAGAAATAGACTACCCGACGTGGCTCTCAAATGTTGTTCTAGTGAAAAAGCACAACGGCAAATGGAGAATGTGTGTAGACTACTCTGACCTTAACAAGGCATGCCCAAAGGATTGTTTCCCCCTCCCCAACATAGACGCGCTCGTCGACGCTGCGGCGGGCTACCGTTACCTGAGCTTCATGGACGCATACTCCGGGTATAACCAGATACCGATGCACCGTCCAGACGAGGAAAAAACGGCGTTCATAACGCCAGGGGGAACCTTCTGTTACAAGGTGATGCCGTTCGGCCTAAAAAATGCAGAGGCGACATACCAAAGGCTGATGAGCAAGATATTCCAGGATCTGATAGGCAAAACGGTGGAAGTCTACGTCGACGATGTCCTCGCGAAAACAACGCGATCAGACGACCTCCTGGAGGATCTGGAGAACGTATTCGCATCTCTCCGGCAAAACGGCATGAGGTTGAACCCCCTCAAATGTGCCTTCGCCATGGAAGCTGGCAAGTTCTTAGGATTTATGATAACTCAGAGAGGGGTAGAGGCCAACCTGGAGAAGTGCCAAGCGGTACTCCAGATGAAGAGCCCAGGTTGCATTAAGGACGTCCAAAGATTGGCGGGGCGGCTGACCTCGTTATCCCGGTTTCTCGGAGCATCGGCAGCAAAGGCCTTGCCATTCTTTAACCTCATGAAAAAGGGGATGGCGTTCGAGTGGACACCTGCATGTGAGGAAGCCTTTCAACACTTCAAGGAAATCCTGGCGGCACCACCTGTGCTGGGGAAGCCAAAGGACGGAGAGCCGCTATACCTGTACCTCGCCATAACAGGAGAAGCCCTGGCCGCAGTTCTGGTGCGGGAAGAAGGAAGGGCTCAACAGCCGGTCTATTTCATAAGCAGAGCCCTGCAAGGGGCAGAATTAAGGTATAGCAAACTAGAAAAGCTAGCTCTGGCGCTCTTGACCTCCTCACGAAGGTTGAAGCAATACTTCCAAAGTCACCAGGTTGTCGTGAGAACGGACCAAGGGATCCGACAAGTGCTTCAAAAACCCGACCTAGCGGGGAGAATGATGACTTGGTCCATTGAACTCTCCCAATACGACATACGGTACGAACCCCGGCAAGCCATCAAGGCACAGGCGATGGCAGATTTTCTGGTGGAGGTAACTGGGGACCCAACCGAAGAAGCGAGCACACGGTGGAAGCTCCATGTGGACGGAGCTTCCAACCAGACATTTGGAGGCGCCGGGATCATCCTGGAAAGCCCGGTTGGAGTCGTATACGAGCAGTCGATCAGGTTCGAATTCCCCGTTTCGAACAACCAGGCAGAATACGAAGCTCTTATAGGGGGCTTGACCCTAGCAGCAGAAGTCGGGGCAACAAGGCTAGAAATATGCAGCGACTCTCAAGTCATCACCTCCCAGGTAAACGGGAGCTACCAAGCCAAAGACCCGCTATTGCAAAAGTACTTGGAAAAAGTCAAAAGCTTGAGTCAAAAATTTGAGGAGGTCACGGTCCACCACGTGCCTAGAGAAAGGAACACACGGGCAGACCTCCTATCGAAGTTGGCCAGCACTAAACCGGGAGAAGGTAACCGATCTCTTATCCAAGGTATGGCGAGAGAGCCGGCGGTCACCCTGCACATGACAAGACTGAGCCCTTCATGGCTAGACCCCATCACTGGTTTCCTAGAAAACGGCAAACTCCCTGACGACGTGAAGGACGCGACGAAACTGAGAAGGGAAGCAGCCAAGTACGCCGTCATCCAGGGACAGCTGTTTAGAAAAGGGCTCAACCAACCCCTATTAAAGTGCTTACACCCCGACCAAACGGACTACGTCCTCAGGGAAGTCCATGAAGGCTGCTGCGGACACCACATAGGAGGCAAGGCCCTGGCAAGAAAATTAGTTCGAGCCGGATATTATTGGCCGTCAATGATGGCAGACTCCAAAGAGTTCGTCAAAAAATGCGTCAAGTGCCAAGAAAATGCCAATTTTCACAAGGCACCGGCCTCCGAGTTAAGCTTGTTAACGTCCTCCCAGCCATTTTCCCAATAGGGAATCGACCTCTTGGGACCCTTCCCTGTTGGTCCCGGGCAGGTCAAGTACCTCATAGTTGCCATTGATTACTACACCAAATGGATAGAAGCTGAACCGCTAGCTAGCATATCCTCATCCAATTGCAGGAAGTTCTTGTGGAGGCAGGTAATAACGCGATTTGGGATCCCGGAAGTCGTCATCTCGGACAATGGCACGCAATTTACCGACAAAAAGTTCACGGAATTCCTCGCCGGCCTGGGTGTAAGACAGAGATTCTCCTCCGTGGAACACCCCCAGACAAATGGACAGGTGGAGTCCGCGAACAAGATCATCCTTTTAGGGCTGAAAAAGCGTTTGGATAATAAAAAGGGCGCTTGGGCCGACGAGCTGGCCTCGGTACTTTGGTCCTACCGAACAATCCTCCACTAAAGAGACCCCCTTCCGGCTAACATACGGGTTGGATGCGGTAATACCCGTAGAGATCGGGGAGCCGAGCCCCCGGCTACTTTTGAAGGGAGTAGAGGAAGCCGTGGAAAAAGACTTGATAGATGAAGTCAGAGAAATGGCCCATTTGACAGAAACCGCACTGAAACAAAGAATGGCCCTACGCTACAACACCAAAGTGCTCAAAAGGGAGTTCGGACCAAACGACCTCGTCCTGAGAAGAAACGACATCGGCCCGCCGACCCCCGGAGCGGGCAAACTGGCGGCAAACTGGGAAGGCCCCTATAGAATCAAGAAAGAGATGGGTAAGGGCGCGTTCAAGTTGGAAAGGCTCGATGGTAGAGAAATCCCAAGGACATGGAACGCGAAAAACTTGAGAAGGTTCTACTCCTAACATATGGAGCGACGCGCCGGCCAACTAAGCTAAGTGGTTAAATTGTGGATTTGAAGTTTTCAATATAACCTATGAGTCCTTTATGCGATTAACGAATAAGATATACTTGTGCAAATTTTCTCTCGTGTATTGTTCCCTTTCCTTTTTCCTAGGAAAATCATCCCATCACAACCCGACAACGATGCGCGGCCCCGGGACTGATCACCCCGAGAGCCCGTCAACTATCGCGGTAAAAAATGGCCACGCAAAAGGCCACGACCTGCTAATATAAACGACGGCTATAAACCAACAACGGTTAATAGAGACGATAACACGACCAGACGAATAAAAAAAAAAGTTAATTACATTAAAGCGGACAAACGACTAAGAAGTCAAATTGTTCACAAGCCAAAACAAAACGGCCACATTACAAAATTATTAATCATAAAGTTCATTTCTTGGGGACGTCAACAATCTTGCCGTCCTTAATGACCTTATAAACACTAATTGCCAACGTGTCGAACTCGGGAGCAACAATTTTGACTTAAGCTTTGAGGGCCTCCTCGGTCGCCAAAATCGCACCCTTCCCTTGTTTGACGACGTCTTTATACTTGGCCTTCCATGTTGCCAGTTCGGCCTCCACGGCCCGCTTCTCTTGCTCAACTTCGGCCACCCGCTTCTGCGCCGCGGCGACCTGACTCTCCAAAGACATTTCGCGCTCAACCAGACGTGAAACCGTCGCGCCCGACTCCTCCAGTTTCTTCTCAGCAGTAGTGGCCTTCTGTTCGGCAGTAGTAGCCTTCTGTTCGGCAGTAGTGGCTTTCTTCTCGGTGGCGTCCAGTTTTTCCGCAGTTTGGGTTAATTGCTCCCGAAGGGTCTCAACCTCACTCTTGAGCTCGTTATTAGCCTTTCCAGCAGTCTCCAACCTCCTGCGAAGGGACTCCATCCCAGACAGTTCGAACTCGGCCTTCCGAGCTATCACTGCGCCGCGTAAGAGGGTACGATACATCCACCTCGCCTGCCCGGCAAGTGATGACTCATGAAAGTACTCTTCAGTACCGGGAATCAGCTGGGCATCTATAAAGTTCCCGGCGTCAAAATTCCTTTCCATCACAGTAAGGGCCCCCTCAGGGCTAGACGACGCTTTCCTTTTCCTTTTAAAGCTAGAGACTTCTTCCACCTCGTCATCAGGGTTAGCCGCCGAACCCCCAGTTTCGATCACCTCACGGAAAGGGGAAGCATGGACCGCCTTGTCGCCTTCAATCGTGGCACCTTGAGCCGAGGTGCCGATCTCGTCAGGGGCAGCCCTCTGCTCGGGAGCAGCCTTATCCTCCGGAGGAGCAGCAGGCCCCTCAGTGGCGGACTTCTCCTTACCCTCCTCTTCATCGCTACCACCTAGGAAGGTTTGGAACAAGTCAGGAAGACCCGTTACTTCGGCAGACATTCCCACTGCAAAAAAGAGAAAGGGAGAGAGACGGGGAAGTCGGTTAGTCGCAACAAACTATTAATAAAAGCAAGAAAAAACAAGACGGAATGAGCAGAGGCTTCTCACAAATATAGGCACGACCGGCCTCCCGATCACACATAAGAAGGTGAGGATTCACATGATTCCGCCCGAAGACCGCCATCAACACGTCGGCGATCTTTCTATCCACCGCCGACATGTCCTTATAGGTGACCTTAACGAAAGCATTGGATCCCGCCCCGAAACTCCAATAGGTCGGGATAAGCCGTACTCCCTCTAATGACAACCAAAAAGGGTGACGACCTTTAACAGGACGGACCTTGAAATATTTATCCTTAAACCCATGGTAGGAGTCCTCAAACAAACCAAAAATCCTCCGACCCTGGGCAGATCGGAAGGACATGAACCCCTTTTTATGTTTCCCTTCCTTTGAAGGGTTTGTAAGGTTGAAGAAGAAAAGAAAAACACTCACGGACACCGGCAGCTCGAGGTATTCACAAACCATCTCGAAACAGCGGATCGAGGCCCAACTGTTCGGATGCAACTGTGACGGCGCCACGGAAATTCGACTTAGAAGCGCCATTTGGAAGGCCGAAAGCGGAATACGAACTCCGACTTGGGTGAACATGGACTTGTAGAACCAAATCCAGTCGGCAACTCGCGGGTGTTGGAAGTTGATCTCATACAATCGTTCGTGAGGAGCCGGGACGAAAACGTCAAAATTGGCTTCCTCATCAGTCCCTCCGCACAAGTACTCGGCTTGTCGGAACTCGGTGAGCTCATCCTCGCCCATTTGATTAGGCGAGTCCTTCACGTCGGAAACGACCCAAGCATAGGGATCGTACGCCGCAGGAGAAGGGGAAGCCCGGGAAACCGTGCGAGCCATACCTACATGGGGGGACCATCCAGTCAGTCTAAGAGGTCGGTTGCTCAGGCCGAATACAAACACTACCCCCACGACTTCCCGACTAAGGCCCAAACAGGATTAAAACGCAAAAAGACCAAGAAAAACCTACCCTGGAATGGTACTTTCCCCCCTGACACATCTAACCGCCATTAAAAGGCTACGCAACAACAACGAAGAACAAACAGCAAACATGCAAGAACAATGCATAAAAGGGAGAATAGTTCGAAAGTTACCTGAATTAGCAGAAGAAGGACGGAGCAGTTGATGAGGAAAGATGCGAAGGGAGAGACGCGCGAGGGCACCACAAAGGGATGTTGAGGGTTGGGAGCAAGAAGAAGGCAAAAAGGGAGATATGAAAAAGAGAAAGGAGTGCCAAAACTGGCTGTTTAAAAACTGCCTCCCCAGGAAGCGCGAAACGTCTGGGGGCAGAATGGTCTTTTCAGGCGGGGTTTTCCACCCCATAATGAGCATTTAATGCACGGCACTAGGAACGATGCGACGAAACGGTTGCGTGTGCAACCAAAGGACACACGCGTTGGGGGCACGCCCCCCCCCCCCCCCACGAACAGCCGATCAGACGAACCTGAATGAGAGGCAAGACGACGCGCCATTGATAGTTCCCACGACTACCATCGGCGCGTGGGGGCACTGTTACGGCCTGGCCCAAGATCCTCGCGGGTCAACCCGGCCCGAGCTCCACCCGACCCGGTTACGCGCCCTTCAACCGACCCGGACACGCGTCCCGTACGGCTCGCATGTAACTATAGGTCAGCGTCCTTGGAAATATGGGCCTGTCCCCAAGAGGGGCCCACGACTGACATGTATATAAGGGGAAAGCTGGCTCTTCCCCCGAGGTACGTCACCTATTCCATATCATTTTCCCCCTGCCTGCACACTGGCTGACTAGAGCGTCGGAGTGTCTTTGCAGGTGGCACCCCCCTCCTTTCCCTCCAGAACGGGAGCTCGGCTACGAGGCAAATCCGGGCTTAGTACAACTACGAGCAAGGCATCCTCCCCCCATCTCATAACCACCCGACTTGTCCGGCAACCGACTCCGAACAATTTATAATTAATTTTTTATTTATTTTGTCCTTTTTTTATAGGATCATAATTTATATTATACAAAATTTTGATAATAAACGTAGTATATAATAATTACAATTACAAATATTACAAAGTAAGAATAAATAGATAAAATTAATACAAAACAAGAATAGAGTACATCAAAGAATAAAAAAAATGATAAAAATAATAAAAATTTCATAAAATCAACAACATATATCATATGAACAAAAAAATACAATAAAATCAAATTAAAAAATAAAAAATTTCATACACAACATAAATACAATGCAGGAAAAGATAGAAAAAAAATTTATATGAACAAAAAATAATATATTTTTATATAATATATTTTTAGTATTTTTGGTACTCATTTTTTAGTATGTTATAATTTTTTACTATTATTATTATTTACAGTTAATTTTTTTGTTTAATTTACTTTACCTAATAGAATTAATAAATTATATTATAAAAATATAACAACAAACATAATACACAAAAATCACAATTATAAAAGTGTATAATGTCAAACAAATAGTTGAAAAAAAATAATAAATAATAGAAAATAGAACTCATAAATAGAAATAACAAGAATTTTATAAATAATACAATAACATATATAAAGGATAAAGTTGGTAAAAGGTAAATAAATTGTTAGTATCTATGGCTAAAAGCCAGTTAAGAAAACGCAGAAGCTACAAATAGTTGCTTCTTGTAAACGTGATTTTGGCAACAAAATCACTTCTGCGTTCATGAGAAAAAATTTTGCCAAACCAAAAAGTTGAAGCTTTCATGAAATTTAAACGTGCTTTTTCCCTTCTAACGGATTTTCCAAACACACCCTATCTAATTAGGGGTGGAAAAAGACTCCATTCGATCTTGTAGAATAGCCTGCGTTTAACTTGACCTAGTTGATCCAATAAAAAATAAGTCTAAATTGAGACTTTTAAAAACCTAAATCTATCTATCTACTTCTACTTAATCTACTAAAACTGAGTTTTCTCCCAACTAATGAAGATGAGGTGTCGATCCCTCGTGATTCCGTTTTCCCCCCAAAATAACTTTTCTATTTTCTATTCTAAATTATTTTATAAAAAATATCTTTATTATAATTATATTATAATAATTAATATTTAATGAATAATACATAATTATACTAATTTAAGAACATATCTTTATTATAATTATATCAAATCAATATTTAATACATTATTAAACTACTTATCAATTATCAATTGAAAATAGTTTTAATAATAATAATAATAATAATAATAATAATAATAATAATAATAATAATAATAATAATAATAATAATAATAATAATAATAATAATAATGATAATAATAATAATAGTAATAATAGTATATGATAATGATATGATAATTGCACCTATCGTGGTAATTATGATAAGAATATTTGAATCTAGTCATAAAATGATCAAATTTTATGATATTTAATAATGCATATTAATTTTAAATATTTTTAGTCATTTTAATTATATTAATTTTAAAAATATTGATATAATTCTAATTCTTATTCATTATCCAATAATAATAATAATAATAATAATAATAATAATAATAATAATAATAACTTGAAAAACCCGTATATAAACTATTTTAATTACCCGTGTATTATTATTAAAATTCTATTACTTAATAAACTAAAACTGGGTTTTCCCCCAACTAATGGAAGTGAGGTGTCGATTTCTCATGAATCTATTTTTCCGTCAGAATGAATGCACTATTTTCGCTTCTAAGTTTATTTTATAAAGATATCTTTATTATAATTATACTATAATTAGCATTTAAGTAATAATATATTATTATATTAATTTTAAAAAATATCTTTATTATATATAGTTTATATAAAATCAATATTTAATGTATTATTAAACTACTTATCAATTATCAATCGAAAATATTTTTAATCATAATAATAATAATAATAATAATAATAATAATAATAATAATAATAATATGATAATTATATGATAATGGCACCGGTTATTAATAACCAATTTATATTTCTCTAAATAAATTTATTTTAGAAAAATATCTTTATTATAATTATATTACAATATTACAATTAATATTTAATGAATAATGCACAATTATACTAATTTAAGAAAATATCTTTATTATCTATCTATTCTATTATATAAAAATTATATTTTTGCACTTAATAAGAGAACTGATGCGACATGCTCTTAAGGTGTTTCCTAATTTATTTTATTTAATTCGTTACAGCAAATCAATTATAATTAATTAATTATATCAATTAATTAATTTGATTAGACATTCAAATCTCACCATTTATTATAATTTATATGAATTTATTAATTATTTGATTTGATTGGAGTAAATATCGAATTATTTAATAAATAATAAATATAATAAAGAAATATATGAATTAATTTAATTAGTTTATTTTTTTAATACCATCTATTTATATAATAGATGGTATAAAGAAATTTGATAAAGAAATTTGATTTGATCTGGTATAAATAGATTGTATTGAAAAAAATAAACTAATTAAATTAATTCATATATTTCTTTATCATATTTATTATTTATTAAATAATTCGATATTTACTCCAATCAAATCAAATAATTAATAAATTCATATAAATTATAATAAATGGTGAGATTTGAATGTCTAATCAAATTAATTAATTGATATAATTAATTAATTATAATTGATTTGCTATAACGAATTAAATAAAATAAATCAGGAAACACCTTAAGAGCATGTCGCATCAGTTCTGTTATTAAGTGCAAAAATATAATTTTTATATAATAGAATAGATAGATAATAAAGATATTTTCTTAAATTAGTATAATTGTGCATTATTCATTAAATATTAATTGTAATATTGTAATATAATTATAATAAAGATATTTTTTTTAAATAAATTTATTTAGAGAAATTTAAATTGGTTATTAATAAGCGGTGCCATTATTATTATTATTATTATTATTATTATTATTATTATTATTATTATTATTATTATTATTATTAAAATGATTAAAAATATTTTCGATTGATAATTGATAAGTAGTTTAATAATACATTAAATATTGATTTTATATAACTATATATAATAAAGATATTTTTAAATTAGTATAATTATATATTATTACTTAAATGCTAATTATAGTATAATTATAATAAAGATATCTTTATAAAATAAACTTAGAAGCGAAAATAGTGCATTCATTCTGACGAAAAAATAGATTCATGAGAAATCGACACCTCACTTCCATTAGTTGGGGAAAAACCCAGTTTTAGTTTATTAAGTAATAGAATTTTAATAATAATACACGAGTAATTAAAATAGTTTATATACGGGTTTTTCAAGTTATTATTATTATTATTATTATTATTATTATTATTATTATTATTATTATTGGATAATGAATAAGAATTAGAATTATATCAATATTTTTAAAATTAATATAATTAAAATGACTAAAAATATCTAAAATTAATATGCATTATTAATATCATAAAATTTGATCATTTTATGATTAGATTCAAATATTCTTATCATGATTACCACGATCGGTGTAATTATCATATCATTATCATATATTATTATTATTATTATTATTATTATTATTATTATTATTATTATTATTTTCAATTGATAATTGATAAGTAGTTTAATAATGCATTAAATATTGATTTGATATAATTATAATAAAGATATGTTCTTAAATTAGTATAACTATGTATTATTCATTAAATATTAATTATAATATAATTATAATAAAGATATTTTTTATAAAATAATTTAGAATAGAGAATAAGAAAGTTATTTTGGAGGGAAAACGGAATCACGAGGGATCGACACCTCACCTTCATTAGTTGGGGGAAAACCCAATTTTAGTAGATTAAGTAGATATTTATTGATTTCTCTGTATTGATGCTCTTTTTATTTAAAATATTGTGACAATTTAGAGTGTATGTTGTGACCTATGTGATATTCGTTAATTTGGTGTATCTTTTTGGATGGTTTATGTTATAACGTGTTTAAGGAGTTGACTTAAAATTATAATATGATATATAAATTTATAATATGATTTAATGTATGCTAAAATATTAGGACATTATCATATAGATATTTTTTTATTTGTCCGTTAGATTCAACTATTTAAAATCTTAAAAATTATGCAATTATGTAATTAATTGTTTTTTATATAATTATTGTATTGATCATATTAGTGAGACTATTTTCAATATTAATATTTATAAATATGCTATTATTTGTACAATTGATTGGATCATTTTATTTCTTTAAATTTAATTCTATTGAATTAATTATTCAAGGTGCGATCACTATTTCTATTTTCAAAATTTTTTTTAATATTATTTAACAATTCTAATAACATAATAACAATTAAAAAAAGTAAGACAGTACAAAATTGCAATGACGATAAAATTGAAATACCGGTGATAAAATTATGTTGATAATATACATTTGGGTATTACTAACAACTATGTTAGTAATTACTTAAAATAAATAATAAAATAAGTTATATGGTATTATTTTATTTAATTATTACTAATTTATTTGAATTGTTAATAAAATTTATAATTTTTAGATTTATATCTACTCAATTTATATATTTTATTTTATTTTACTTTAACAAAAAATTGAGACGTACATTTTTAATTATTTATTTAAAAAGTATAGCAAAATGAGTTATATCAATTATAATTAAATTATCGATAATTGATATCAATTAATTGATTGTATTAATTTGTATGCTGAATAACATATAATAAATATTGTGAAATTAATTATAATAAATTAATAATTAATAAATAAAAAACTAAAATGGACTTTTTTTATTACTTTTTAATGGCTACACATTTTTATAATTTCACTTTCTCTTTATCTCTTCCTTTCACATTTATTTTTCTTTTAATTTATTGAACTAAATCAATTACACTAATAATTTGTATTAACTAATTAAGTACTTTTTATTGGGTTATTATAATTGTGTCTTTAGACCATAGGTTAAAAATATTATAAAAAATATTTTATAAAAATTGTTGAAAAATAAATATTTTTAAAATGTGTCCTTAAGACACAAATTAACTAAATTATTTTTTAATTTAATGTGTTAGATTCATTCAATTGTATTAATTATAACTAATCAATTGTGTAATTTGATTTTGATTAGGATAAATATTTCATCATTTAATATTTTATTTGATTCATTAAATTACATTAATCATAACTTCAAATATTTAATTTAATTAGAGTAAAAATCAAATTATTTTAATTTTTTATTATTCATTAAACCAAATTAATTATAACTAATTTATTATTTAATATGATCGAGATAAATATTAAATTATTTAATAAATAATATATAAAGCAATGAAATAAATGAACTCAATTAATTCAATTTATTATCTTATTATTTTATATATCCCTTTTCTCCTTCTCTACTCTGTATTTCATATAAAATATTTATAATTTTTTATTTTTGTTCTTTATTTTAATTTTACTAATATTTTTCTATAATTTTGTTTTATATTAATTCTTTTTTTATTTATTTTGATTAATAATTCTTAAGGGTATTATTATTTTATTTAAAGATAATTTAATTTTTTTGTAATATTTTTATAAAAGTTGATTAATAGGTTCTTCTTTAAAATATTTTATTGAAAATTTTTTAATAAGATTATATTTTGATTTTTCTCTTTCATCCTTTGTATTAATTAATTATATTAATCTTCTATTGCAATACATTTTTTATCTACTCCACACATTATCTTTTCTATCTTCTTTTATTTTTCTAATTGTTATTTTTATTTTATTTTTAATTATTTATTTTACTTTTACTCCTCATTGATGATTGGATTTTTGACAGTTTAGAATTTCACAAATGAATTCTCGTTGCAAGTATAGTTTCTAAACTAATCAATAATTCTTTCATACAAAAAGTTGTTTGTCACTAGTACAAACCCCTAGAATTTATAAACCGAAGTATTGAACCTCAGGTCGTTCTCCCTAGGAATTACAATAAAGTGTCTTGTTATTGGTTATGAGTTATTTTTGGGGTTTTGATAAGAAACATGAAAGATAAATGGCAAGAGAGTAAACTAATGGCTAAAAAGGTCTTGGCAAGGGTTGGTGGTCAAGGATCTCTATCCTAATCACTAACCACAATATGAGAATTGGCAATGATTAATCTCATTAAAGCATCCTCTAACTAGTAGTAAAGGAAAGTTAAATGCGATATATCAATCCTAGTCCATACGTCCTAACTCTCCACTAATTCAATTAGTGGGAACTAGAGTCAATGGATCTCAATCATCAATTACTTGAATATTAGCAACTCAAGAAGTCCTAAGTTACCTTTCCAAGCCAAGAGCATAAAATTCTACTCTAAAATCCAACCAAGCATTTCATCAAACACTTGGAAGGCATAAAAGGAAAGCATATGAAATCTACAACAAGAATGAAATCTAACAACAATTATTGCAATGAATCAACAACAACAATCAAAAGGAACACAATTATTATGAATTACTTTGAATTGAATGGAAAGAAAAGAGAAGGAACAAAAGTAGATCTACAACAAAGTATAAGAACAACATAAAGGAAATTACAACAAAAGAATAGAAGAAGAATGAATCTAACAACAAGGAATTGAAGAGTAGAAGTAGAAGAATGAATGAATGAGAATCTAGATTTAAGAACTAACCTAATCCTAATCCTAATCCTAATCCTAGAGAGAAGTGAGAGCTTCTCTCTCTAAAACTAATTTTTCCTCCAAAATTAAAACTAACTAAACTAATGGTAACTAGTATCTAAAGTATGTTCATTCCCTTTCAATCCTTGGCTCTTATATGCAGTTTGGCGCCAAAGTTGGTTGCAGAAACCCTCCAAAATCGCCAGGCACGTGTTGCTTTAATGAGATCACGTGTGGACTGCGACGCGTGCGAGCACGGTACGCGTGCGCGTCCCTGGCCGATTTCGCAATGTGCACGCGAGTGTCTTGTGCGCGTGCGCGTGCTTGGCCGAGATCAATTCTTTGGCTTTTTGTGCTTCTTTCCACTTGCATGCTTCTTTCCTTGCTCCTTTGATCCATGCCTAGCCTATTTCAATCCTGGAATTACTAGCAAGGAGGAATTAGAATTCATCAAGGCATTTTATGGAATCAAGGAGGAATTAGAATTCATCAAAATAAGGCTTAAAAAGCATATTTTTACACTTAAGCACAAATACGGGAGAGATTACAAAACCATGCTAGTTTATAGGTTAAATGAGACAAAAGGTTGATAAAATGCTCTAAATTCAATACAAGATAAACCCTAAAAATGGGGTTTATCAACCTCCCTACACTTAAACCTTAGCATGTCCTCATGCTAAAATAAGAAGAAACTAAGGGGTATGGCATTTATTTGATGCAACTAAACTATATGAACCTATCTAAATGCAACTACCTAAAGTGAATGCAAATACTTGGTTCAAACAAATCAATTCCCAAGAGAACATGTGTAAGCACAAAAGCTATGGCAATAGGAATCAAGTCCAAACCATAATTGTATTGAAACTATCAAAAAGAGTTATAAACTTGCATGAATATAGATGCTAGGGGTGAAAACATGTAATTGAGCATCGAACCCTCACCGGAAGTGTTTACACTCTATTCACTCGGTGTTTAAGGGTTAATTCACTCAATTCTCTTCTAGTCATGCTTTCCAAAATTTGATTTTCTTCTAACAATCAACACATATTCATTGCATCCATACATTCATCATGAGGTCTTTCATTTAGGTTGTAATGGGGTTAGGATCAAGGTAGGATCATTTATGGTTAGGTGGACTAGGACTTGAATCTTTGATTAGCTTAAACTTTCCCACCTAACCTATGCAATGACCTATACAATTAAATACTAATCTAACTACCCATTCTTCACTTTTTCACATACTCATGTATTCTATTTGATTCACATTCCTTATGCATTGATTCTTTTTATTGAGCTTCACTTTGGGGTATTTTGTCCCCTTCGGTTGCTTTCTTTTTCTTCTTTTTCTTTCTTTTTCTATTTTTTTCTTTTCTTTTTCACATTTCCGCTTTTATTTCTTTTTTTTCTTTTTTTTTCAAACTATATGCAAGAACGTCAATGCATAAGGTCCATACATTTAATCAATACATGAATATATTCCCAATTCCTAAATATGGAAGTGTACTACCCCTTTTATCCATCCAATGTTCCCAAGCCTCACCAACTTTGAATAATAAACACTCTCACTAGCCTAGGCTAATCAAAGATCCAAGCAAGGGGCTTTCATTGGTTTTCTGTCTTGGGCTTGTAATGTGCTAAAACGAAAATAAGTTGGTTAATCGTAGGCTCAAATTTGGCTAACAAAGGAAGATAAAAGGTAGGCTATATGGGTAAGTGAGCTAATGAAATGATGGCCTCAATCATATAAATGCATGAATACAAGAAATAAATGGACATATAGAATCAAGCAAATCAAGGATCACAATCATAGAAAGGGAATAATTGCACACAAGAAGGAAAATAAGTGGTTATAAAATGTAACCACATCAATAGGCTTAAGTCTCACAAGCTTGTGTTCTTAGCTCAATACATGCTTCACAAAATATAGAATTCAAGCAAGTTCCATAAAATATATTTTTTCAATCAATTGGGTTGGTGCCTTATAATTAAGTTCCTTGGAAAATCTCGATATTTGACTAAGTATTGTTGTGATTGAAAAAAAAATTCCTAGTTTACCCTTTCCTTTTTCAATAAAAAACAATTTCTTATGCAAAAAGGGTGACTAAGTTTTAACAATTCAAACATGGTTTCTAATCACAACCACAAGCTAAAAAGAAAGATATGCAAAAGGGTATAAAGAAAAGTCCAACTAAAAGTATGAAATCTAGCATCCAAAACATCTAAAATCCAAAATACGTAGTAAGAGTATCCCAAAATAAACCAAAATGACAAGTATATACAAAAGTGCGCAAAATAAGATAACTAGGTAGCATAACTAGAAAATAGCTAAAATGTTCACCGGTCCTCTAATGGTGCCACCGGCAACCTCCCCACACTTAAGATCAAGCATCGTTCTCGATGCTAATCCTGAGGATCAGGGATAGGTACACCGGTAGGCTCTGGCTCTGACAGTGGTACCGGCTGAGGCTGAGTCTCTGTAGTCCGAGGTGGTACCTCCACATGTACTGGCACGTCCTCATGAGTACCCTTAGCATGCAAATCTGCGTGCTCCTCCTCATGGGTCTCCTCATCTGAACCGGAGGACTCTGGAAGAGGTGGCAGCTCAAGGCCCTGGGCTACAAAAAGCTGGTCAAGCCGGTCAAGGCGACGCATGATCTGGCGCTTGTTGCGCTCCATGTAGCGGAAGAGACGCTGAACCAGTAAATAAGTCGGCTGAGGTACGACTGGTGGTGGTAAAGGAAGTGTTGCTGCTGAAGTAGATGCTCCTGCAGGAGCTGATGATGAAGAGGGTGCAGCTCCCTCAACTGCTGCTCTAGCCCGAGATCGGCGGCGAGAGGCAGGCTTCTTGTGCACCTAGGATCCCCATGGAATGGTAACTGGCTCCTTCTGAGGGAGCGGTGGAGGTGGTGATACATCATCCTGGTGCCACGAAACTTCGGCCCTCTGAATCATCTGAGTGATCATAACCGGGAAAGGAAATGTGCCTCTGATACGAGCTCTCCACATAAATCGCTTGATCAGCTGGGGGTGATAAACCTCTTTCCCCCTTTATCACGCAGCTGATCAAGATCAACATAGCAACTGGAATCTCTGTGAAGTGGGTAGTAGGCATGACGTAGTGAGCAAAGATCTGCTGCCAAGTCTTGGCCTCTCGGCTCAGATAACTGAAGTGCATCCCCTTGGGTGCCATGTTCTCAGCATCCATAACCCAAGGGGCATCTGGAGTGGCTACCACTGCTCTCAGTGCCTCAAAATCGAAGGTCATGCAGTGAAGGTCTATCTCAGCCTGTAGGAATGCATCAGTGTCACCGGTCTTAAGCCGGCAGGTAAGGGCATCCTCAATGGCCTGCTCTGTGATAGGTATCTCAATTCCTCTAACAAGCACCGAGTCAAGGGTGTGGCGGAAGAAATTGTAGTAGAACTCCTGCACCCAAGACCGGTTCACCCGGCTCAACTCTCTATCCAGAAAAGCTAAACCTATCCGGTCAATGCGTTGGTGGATGATGTCGGTTAAATCCGATGGAATAACTAGCTTCTTCTCAATATTCAGATTCTTTGAATTGTAGCTTGGGAATCTCAGTTCACAGTAGAGATTGGGAAATTTGACCGTATCCTGAGCCGGTAGTAATTGGTTTGCTTTATCTATGTCATTTAGAGGGTTTTGAGCATAAGCTAGAAGGGAGGCAAAAGTGGGGTCTGATGTTTTCTTCCTCTTTTTGGAGGATGATGCTTTCCCTTTTCTTTTGTCTGACATCCTGAAAAAACAAATATGATATATAAGCACTTAGCCCAGTAGAGGAATAGTAGGCAAAGATGACTTGTTCATGAAGTGAGTTAAGGAAAGAGATTTCTTGGAATGCAAGTAATTACAACGTGGAGAAGGAAAACCAAGTCACAAACCAAGAAAGCAAACAATCAATCACATCATGCTTGTTTATTAAGCTCAATGAGCATCATACCCACAAGAATGGTCAACAAGTTAGTTTAAAACCAAAGAAAGGTTAGTGAGGTAAGTAAGTGAGAAGTTAGAAAAACTGGTTCAAAGGTTAGGAGTAAGATGGTCATTGTCTCAATCAAGAGAAGTTCATGAAAGAATGAAAACAAGCATGCTCACATTCATGAGGGAAATGCAGTCATTGATGATGAAATATGAAATTGCGAAAAGAGCAATTAATTGAAAGCGAGTCATCAATCAATGGCATGGTCACTAGGTTTGCAATAATCGGCGTTGACACAATGAAAGTACACTTCATGTAACTAGGGCAAGTCAGAAACCAATTTGACTGAAAAAAATTACACGTTGAGTATGCCAATTGTTGCAAAAGAAAGAACCATATTTAACAAAAACTGCAAGTGAAGCTCAAATGGTCAGCTTAAGGATTAATTTGAGAATGAGGCATTTGATTAACTTGAGAAGTGAAAATACATGATGATTTAAATAGATGCATATCACGGGAAGCAAAGCAAAGACATGGAAGTGCCGACCGATTCACCCTAGGAACTGAACTTGATGAAGTAAAGAGATCAGAATTTGGAAAGTTACAAGTTCAGTTGCAAGGATCAAATTTTAAGAACAAACAATTTCCAGAAATTTGGGCAGCATTCTGGCAGTAATTTGGATGTTCCCAGATAACAAATAGCAGCAAAAATCAATCATATGAGTTCACATATCAATAGGCAAGCAATCAAAGAAAGCACATGACTCGGACAGCATCAATCAGCAAGGCAGCAGTGAAGCAGAATGCAACAACAGAGCACACCACGCAATATTCAGCATGTAATACTCAAACAAATAAACACAAACGGAGCACTTATCAGGCCTAGAATCCTCTAACCACATCTTAACTACCTAACCGCAATTATATCTATCTATCCTAGCAATTAAAATGAAATTCTAACTAACTAACATTAACTAATCAGTAACTAAGGAAAAGGAAAATGAAGAGAAGCAGGGCAGGGGAACAACCTGGAACGCAGAAGCTGAGATAGAAAGATAGAGGAAGTAGGGGTTGATAATAATGCCGCCCTGTAATGGTGGCGGTGGTGAACCCACGGCGGCGCAGACAGTGGTGCGCGGTGGTGAAGGAGGGGAGATGAGTGAGAGAGAGAGAGAGAGAGAGAAAGAGAAAAAGAGTGAGGGTGATGGTGAGAGGAGGAATGGGCAACGGCGGAGATGGTCGCCGGCGAGTGGTGGTCGGGGAGGGGGGTCTGGGAAGAAAAGGGAGGAAAAGGAGAGACATTGGAGTGAGGGGGTGAGGGTGGAGTGCGAATGCGCGATGAACATCGCGTCCTAGGGTTATCCCATTTTTGAATCGACGCGGGTGCGCACTGTGCGCGTCCGCGTGCATTGATAACATTGGGATCCGACACGTGCGCGCCTTGGGCGCTGATGCGTGGATGGTGAAAATTGGGAAGGACGCGTGCGCGTACGGTGCGTGCACGCGTGCAAGGAGTTGGGCTGGGGGCTTAGTGTTGGCCTAGAGTAGGCGCAACTCTCTGAATTTGGCCTGGAAGTTGCGTCACTAGATCGGCGTGGACGCGGCAGATGCGCGCGCGCGCAGATTCTCTTATAGGCTTATGGGCGCGGAGGCGCGCAGTGCGCGTCCGCGTGATGGGTTTTGGGCCAGGGGCTTGGTGTTGGCCCAACGCAAGCTTAACTCTCGGGTGGTATGTGTGGGATGGTGGCATCAGCCTAGAGATGCGTACGCGGCAAGTGCGCGTCCGCGTGCTTTCCCTTAATGATGTACGGGCGCGGACGCACGTTGTGCGCGTCCGCGTGGGACGAGTTGGGCTAAAGGCACAATCTTCGCCCAAGAGAGGCTCAACTCTCTGGAAAATGTATGGTGGTGCATCCGCTCATGGACGCGTGCGCGTACAGCGTGCGTGCGCGTCCTCCTCTCCCCCCTTTTTTTTAATGCCCCTTAAGCAGAAAAATTTGCCCAGGCGCTCCTTATAATGCCTACAACTCTTTATTTAGTCAACTATCATACAATTCACAAAAATGCAATTTGATTTTGAGGTTTATTCAACTATTAATGAACACAATATACATGTCAATATACTAACAACCAATCTATACAAACAAATCAATGTGAAATGAAAATCTACCTACAATGGCAACTCAAATCACTTATTAAACAAAACTAAAAGAGAATGGAAAGAGTTTACCATGGTGGGGTGTCTCCCACCTAGCACTTTTAGTTTAAGTCCTTAAGTTGGACATTTTGAGGAGCTTATTGTCATGGCGGCTTGTGTTTGTACTCATCCTTGAATCGCCAAGGATCCTTGCTTCTTAATTGGTTGATAGAATTTCCAACCGTCTTCATCGAGCTTGGGTGAAGTTCCACCCAAGATATTCGTTCCCATAGTTGGTCTTCACATAGCGAACCGGGATCCTATATCTTATCCTCACACCCATCTGTGAGTTGAGTTTCATGATTTCTCTGTACGGGTGGTTGGCATAAGTATGGTCAACACATAGAATTCTCTTTAGTCCACCAATTCTTCCTTCTAGACCCATACAAAATGATTCTTGTCCCATCACAATCCTTATACCTTGAAGCTTTGACCTTGGTGAGCTTCACACCGAATTTTCAACCACTACACAATTCTTTCTTACTTTTAATTCCACAAAGAGCTCTAAGTTGTCCATCTGTTTCAATCGAACCATATTCAAGTGAGAAAATAAAGCTTAGAGAGAGAAATTTTACCCACTTGAATGTCGTGTTGGATGGTGACTTGGGAAGGGAGACTTCCCCACACTTAGACAATGCAAGGTCTACTTCCTTGTGCTCTTCTTTGTGTATTTCCACCTCTTGACAAATTTTTTCAATTTCAACCTTTTCCCTTTTACTTGGCTTGGTGTTGTCTTCAAGAGCTTCGGTTTCTCGCCCAATGGGAGGTGATTCAATATTGGATAGGAATTCATTGATGAATAAATCCATCTCTTGATCAACCTCTTCATATTCTTCAATTTCGATATACACCGTGCCAACGTTCTCTCCTTGGTAGATCTCCTTCGGTTTATTCTCTTCTTTATTGTTTACCAAGGATATGGGTGGTTGTGCATTGGTGCACGAAATTGCACTCACACTTTTTGCAATCCGCACAACTAACCAGCAAGTGCACTGGGTCGTCCAAGTAATACCTTACGTGAGTAAGGGTCGATCCCACGGAGATTATTGGTTTGAAGCAAGCTATGTTTATTTTATTATTCTTAGTCAGGATATTAATTAAAATTATCAGTTGGAATTATTAGATTGGAAAAATAAAAGAGAATAAAATCGTTACTTGTTGTGCAGTAATGGGAAATATGTTGGAGTTTTGGAGATGCTTTGTCCTCTGAATTTCTGCAATGTAATATTCAACTCAATTGTTTGTAAAGCACGTCTACGGCAAGCTGTATGTAGGGTGTCACCATTGTCAGTGGCTACCTCCCATCCTCTCAGTGAAAACGGTCCAGATGCTCTGTCACAGCACGGCTAATCAGCTGTTGGTTCTCGATCATGTTGGAATAGGATCCATTGATCCTTTTGCGTTTGTCATCATGCCCAGCAATCGCGAGTTTGAAGCTCGTCACAGCCATTCAATCCTTGAATCCTACTCGGAATACCACAGACAAGGTTTAGACTTTCCGGATCCTCAAGAATAGCCGCCATCAATTCTAGCTTATACCACGAAGATTCTGATTAAAGAATCTAAGAGAAGCTCATTCAATCTGATGTAGAACGGAGGTGTTTGTCAGGCATGCATTCATGAGTTGAGGAAGGTGATGAGTGTCACGGATCATCACCTTCTCTATAATTAAGCGCGAATGAACATCTTAGATAGGAGCATACAAACGTTTGAGTGGAGAAATAAAAACAATTGCATTAATTCATCGAGACGCTGCAGAGCTCCTCACCCCCAACAATGGAGTTTAGAGACTCATGCCATCAAAGTGTATAAAATTCAGATCTGAAAATGTCATGAGATACAAAATAAGTCTCTAAAAGTTGTTTAAATAGTAAACTAGTAACCTAGGTTTACAGAAAATGAGTAAACTATGATAGATGATGCAGAAATCCACTTCTGGGGCCCACTTGGTGTGTGCTGGGGCTGAGGCTTAAGCTTCTCACGTGCCTGGGGCTATTTTGGGCGTTCAACGCCAGGTTGTAACCTGTTTCTGGCGTTGAACTCCAACTTGTAACCTGTTTCTGGCGCTGGACGCCAGACAGCAGCATGATACTGGCGTTGAACGCCAGTTTACGTCATCTATCTTCGTGCAAAGTATGGACTGTTATATATTGCTAGAAAGCCCTGGATGTCTACTTTCCAACGCCATTGAGAGCGCGCCAATTGGACTCCTGTAACTCCAGAAAATCCATTTCGAGTGCAGGGAGGTCAGGATCCAACAACATCAGCAGTCCTTTTTCAGCCTAACTCAGATTTTTGCTCAGCTCCCTCAATTTCAGCTAGAAAATACCTGAAATCACAGAAAAATACACAAACTCATAGTAAAGTCCAGAAATATGATTTTTGCCTAAAAACTAATAATATTCTACTAAAAACCAATTAAAACATACTAAAATCTACATGAAATTACCCCCAAAAAGCGTATAAAATATCCGCTCATCACAACACCAAACTTAAACTGTTGCTTGTCCTCAAGCAACTAGATAAATAAAATAGGATGGAAAGAAATTAAGAAGTAATAATATCTAAGAGTTTTAAATGGAGCTCGTATTCTTATTAGATGAGCAGGGCTTGTAGCTTTTTGTTTCTGAACAGTGTTGGCATCTCCCTTTATCTTTTGAAATTCAGAATGATTGGCATCCATAGGAAATCAGAATTCAGATAGTATTATTGATTCTCCTAGTGTAGTATGTTGATTCTTGAACACAGTTACTTTATGAGTCTTGGCCGTGGCCCTAAGCACTTTGTTTTCCAGTATTACCACCGGATACATAAATGCCACAGACACATGACTGGGTGAACCTTCTCAGATTGTGACTCAGCTTTGCTAGAGTCCCCAGTTAGAGGTGTCCAGAGCTCTTAAGCACACTCTTTTGCTTTGGATCACGACTTTAACCACTCAGTCTCAAGCTTTTCACTTGAACCTGCATGCCACAAGCACATGGTTAGGGACAGCTTGATTTAGTCGCTTAGGCCTGGAACTACTTCCTTGGACCCTCCTATCCACTGATGCTCAAAGCCTTGGATCCTCTTCTTAATCCAATGATTTCTTGTAAATTTTTTTTCACTGCTTTTTCTTGCTTCAAGAATCAAATTCATGATTTTTCAAATCATCAATAGTATTTTTCGTGTTCCTCATTCTTTCAGGAGCCAATATTCATAAAATTCAAGATAAAAATTATGCACTGTTCAAGCATTCATTCAGAGAACAAAAAGTATTGCCACCACATATAGTTAATTATAATTTTTATTATTAAGAACTCGAAAAATAAATTACTTCTTTATTCTAATTATCTACTATTTTATTGATGTCTGATGATGATGAGAAAAATAAATAATAACTTAATTGGGAATAAAACCAGAATAGATATACTAATTACTACTACTACTACTATATATGTTTCCTAAGGTAAATTTCTATAATAAGATTATCACAGAGTTAAAGATAAATTTAGAACTCAACAACCTGTGTTCTGAGAAGTAGATGTTCCTTTGATCTGTGGGGTACTTGGTCCTTCAAGGATTAATTTCTGGTGCTTCAGTTCCCTTAAATCACGCCCTTGCTCTTCTTGTTCCTTAAGCAGTTTGCAAAGCATGCTACTTTGATTGTTTTGTTCTTCCTTTATTTGGTTCATAGCTTCTTGCAAATTGGAAATATATGCCTCAAGATGTTCCCAATATTCGAATTGAGGGAGTTCTGGGAGGACTTCCTGTGCTCTCCTCTTGATTGGATCATCCTGCAGCTGTTGTCTGTCCATTGATATTCTAGTGATTGGCCTCTCAACTGAGATATACTCCGTTATTGCCATCTTCACTCCGGCATCTTTGCAGCGCATAGAAATTAAGCTTGGATAGGCCAATCTGGCGTCCTTGGAATTCCTGTTTTCTATTTTGTATAATTCACACGAGATCAATTGATGGACTTCTACTTCTTTTCCCAACATGATGTAGTGAATCATCACTGCTCTTTTAATAGTAACTTCAGAAAGGTTGCTGGTGGGCAATATAGAACGCCCAATGAAATCCAGCCAGCCTCTAGCTACTAGTTTGAGATCTTCTCTTTTGAGTTGATTTGGGATGCCAGTCGTGCTGGTGGTCCACCTGGCTTCAGGGATGCATATATCCTCTAGAATCTTGTCCAAACCTTTATTTACCCTCATCATTCTCCTATTAAAGGAGTCTGGGTCATCTTTCAGCTGAGGAAGCTTAAAGATCTCCCTGATTTTGTCAGGATGGGTATGAACAATCTTTCCTCTGACTAAGGTCCGATGGTCATAGAGGGCAGCTCCAATTATTCTTTGCCTGTCTGTCTGCCATAGATTAGCATAGAACTCCTGAACCATGTTCCTTCCCACTTTCGTTTCAGGATTAGCTAGGATTTCCCAGTTCCTGTTTCGAATTTGTTCTTGGATCTCCGGATATTCATCTTCTTTCAGATCGAACTTGACTTCCGGGATCACTGATCTTAGACTCATTATTTTGTAGTAATGGTCTGAATATTCTTTAGTTAAGAACTTCCCTTGATTCCAAAGTGGCTTTGGAGTATTCTCTTTCTTTCCTCTTGGGTTGGGTTGTTTTCCTTTAGGGGCCATGATCAAAGTGAGTATGTTTTTGTGATCATGGATAAGCACACCAAACTTAGAGGTTTGCTTGTCCTCAAGTAAAAGAAGAGAGAGAAGAGGGATAGGAGGAGAGCAAGTGTGGAATGGTGGATGAGGAGAGGGGCGCCGAAAGTGAATATAAAGGGAGGGGGTGGGTTTTCGAAAATAAGAAAGAGATATAAGATAAAAGATATGATTTATAAAAGATAAATATGACAAGAAAAGGATATAATTTAAAAAGATATGAATGATATTTAAAAATAAATTTGAATTTTATAATTTGAAAAAGATTTTAAAAGATAATTAAGTTTGAAAAGAAATTGGAAAAAGAGTTTGATTGGATTGAAAAAAAAATTTACGTTTATGTATGAAGCTACATTTGATATTTTGAAAAGGGATTTTAGAAATTAGGGTTTTTAGAAACTAAGATTAAAAATTTTGGAATTGAAGGATGATATTTTGAAACATGTTTATGCAAGAAATCATGAATTGAAACATAAAAATTAGAAATTTTGTGATGAAAAACGAATTTTACCTCCTCCCCACCATCCTGGCATTAAACGCCCAACTGTTGCATGTTTTGGGCGTTTAACGCCCAATTGTTGCTTCTCCTGGGCGTTCAACGCCCAGCTGATGCTTCTTTCTGGCGTTGAACGCCAGGAAGTCCTTTGTCACTGGGCTTTTTCTAAACGCCCAGGACGCTGTCAATCTGGCGTTAAACGCCCAGAAGGTGCTTCTTTCTGGCGTTTAACGCCCAGAAGATGCTCCTTTCTGGCGTTTAACGCCCAGATGGCTACCCTTACTGGCGTTAAACGCCCAGTGGGTGCTTCTTTTGGGCGTTCAACGCCCAAAACATTTCTTACTGGCTTTTTCATGCCAGTGAGCTTCCAAATTTCCTTGCAACTCTGCGAATTCAATCAATTGCTATTTTACCTTTTGAAGATACTCTGACATATATCTGTAAAAATCAATTAATTAGCAAAAACAAATAAAATTAAATTTTGTGAATGGTTGGGTTGCCTCCCAGCAAGCACTTCTTTAATGTCATTAGCTGGACTATTACTGAGCTTTTAATCAAGTCTCAGTTTTGAGCATTCTTGCTCAAAATTGCTTTCAAGATAATGTTTAATTCTCTGTCCATTAACAATGAACTTTTTGTTAGATTCATTATCCTGAAGCTCTACGTATCCATATGGTGATACACTTGTAATTACATATGGACCTCTCCACTGGGATTTTAATTTCCCGGGGAATAATTTGAGCCTAGAATTAAATAGCAGAACTTTCTGCCCCGGCTCAAAGACTCTGGATGACAATTTCTTATCATGCCATCTTTTCGCTTTCTCTTTGTAAATTTTTGCATTCTCGAAAGCATTGAGTCTAAATTCCTCTAGCTCATTTAACTGGAGCAATCATTTTTCTCCAGCTAACTTGGCATCAAGGTTTAGGAATCTGGTTGCCCAGTAGGCCTTGTATTCCAGTTCCACTGGCAAGTGACATGCCTTTCCATACACAAGCTGGTATGGAGAGGTCCCTATAGGGGTCTTGAATGCTGTTCTGTATGCCCACAGAGCATCATCCAAGCTTCTTGCCCAATGGTGCACGAAATTGTGAACAATACTTTTCACAACTCTCATAATCCCCGGTCATGAACTCCAAAAACTTGATAGCTCAATTCCATGGCATTACACAACTTCGCACAACTAACCAGCAAGTGCACTGGGTCGTCCAAGTAATAAACCTTACGCGAGTAAGGGTCGATCCCACGGAGATTGTTAGTATGAAGCAAGCTATGGTCATCTTGTAAATCTTAGTCAGGCAAACTCAAATGTATAATGGTGATGAACGCATAAAACATAAAGATAAAGATAGAGATACTTATGTAATTCATTGGTAGGAACTTCAGATAAGCGCATGAAGATGCCTTCCCTTCCGTCTCTCTGCTTTCCTACTGTCTTCATCCAATCCTTCTTATTCCTTTCTATGGCAAGCTCGTGTAGGGTTTCACCGTTGTCAATGGCTACCTCCCATCCTCTCAGTGAAAACATTTGCCTATGCTCTGTCACAGCATGGGGTAATCAGCTGTCGGTTCTCGGTCAGGCCGGAATAGAATCCATCGATTCTTTTGCGTCTGTCACTAACGCCCCGCCTGCTAGGAGTTTGAAGCACGTCACAGTCATTCAATCATTGAATCCTACTCAAAATACCAAAGACAAGGTTTAGACCTTCCGGATTCTCTTGAATGCCGCCATCAGTTCTTGCCTATACCACGAAGATTCCGGTTAAAGAATCCAAGAGATATTCACTAGAGCCTTGGTTGCTTGTAGAACAAAAGTGGTTGTCAGTCACCTTGTTCATAAGTGAGAATGATGATGAGCGTCACATAATCATCACATTCATCATGTTCTTGGGTGCAAATGAATATCTTAGAACAAGAACAAGCGAAATTGAATGGAAGAACAGTAGTAATTGCATTAATACTCGAGGTACAGCAGAGCTCCACACCTTAATCTATGGTGTGTAGAAACTCCACCGTTGAAAATACATAAGCATAAGGTCTAGGCATGGCCGAATGGCCAGCCTCCCAATGATCTAAGATAGCATAAAACACGAAGGTAGCTACCCCGATGATAATACAATAGTAAAAGGTCCTACTTATAGAGAACTAGTAGCCTAGGGTGTACAAAGA
Organism: Arachis stenosperma; assembly: GCF_014773155.1. NCBI lineage: Eukaryota > Viridiplantae > Streptophyta > Magnoliopsida > Fabales > Fabaceae > Arachis > Arachis stenosperma. The sequence continues at coordinate 42,495,239 of NC_080378.1, read as the reverse complement.
TGAGTAAATGACATAAAAATCCACTTCCGGGCCCACTTGGTGTGTGCTTGGGCTGAGCAATGAAGCATTTTCGTGTAGAGACTCTTCTTGGAGTTAAACGCCAGCTTTTATGCCAGTTTGGGCGTTTAACTCCCATTTGGGTGCCAGTTCCAGCGTTTAACGCTGGGATTCCTGAGGGTGACTTTGAACGCCGGTTTGGGCCATCAAATCTTGGGCAAAGTATGGACTATCATATATTGCTGGAAAGCCCAGAATGTCTACTTTCCAATGCCGTTGAGAGCGCGCCAATTGGGCTTCTGTAGCTCCAGAAAATCCACTTCGAGTGCAGGGAGGTCAGAATCCAACAGCATCTGCAGTCCTTTTTAGTCTCTGAATCAGATTTTTGCTCAGGTCCCTCAATTTCAGCCAGAAAATACCTGAAATCACAGAAAAACACACAAACTCATAGTAAAGTCCAGAAAAGTGATTTTTAACTAAAAACTAATAAAAATATACTAAAAACTAACTAGATCATACCAAAAACATACTAAAAACAATGCCAAAAAGTGTATAAATTATCCGCTCATCACAACACCAAACTTAAATTGTTGCTTGTCCTCAAGCAACTGAAAATCAAATAAGATAAAAAGAAGAGAATATGCAATGAATTCCAAAAACATCTATGAAGATCAGTATTAATTAGATGAGCGGGGCTTTTAGCTTTTTGCCTCTGAACAGTTTTGGCATCTCACTCTATCCTTTGAAATTCAGAATGATTGGCTTCTTTAGGAACTCAGAATCCAGATAGTGTTATTGATTCTCCTAGTTAAGTATGATGATTCTTGAACACAGCTACTTATTGAGTCTTGGCCGTGGCCCAAAGCACTCTGTCTTCCAGTATTACCACCGGATACATACATGCCACAGACACATAATTGGGTGAACCTTTTCAGATTGTGACCCAGCTTTGCTAGAGTCCCCAATTAGAGGTGTCCAGGGTTCTTAAGCACACTCTTTTTGCCTTGGATCACAACTTTAATTTTTTCTTTTTCTTTCTTTTTCTCTTTCTTTTTCGTTTTTTTTTCTCGCTTGCTTCTCTCTTTTTTTTTTCACTGCTTTTTCTTGCTTCAAGAATCATTTTTATGATTTTTCAGATCCTCAGTAACATGTCTCCTTTTTCATCATTCTTTCAAGAGCCAACATTCATGAACCACAAATTCAAAAGACATATGCACTGTTCAAGCATACATTCAGAAGACAAAAATATTGCCACCACATCAAAATAATTAAACTATTATAAAATTCAAAATTCATGCAATTCTTTCTTTTTTTTTTCAATTAAGCACGTTTTTATTTAAGAAAGGTGATGGATTCATAGGACATTCATAACTTTAAGGCATAGACACTAAGACACTAATGATCACAAGACACAAACATGGATAAACATAAGCATAAAATTCGAAAAACAGAAGAATAAAGAACAAGGAAATCAAAGAACGGGTCCACCTTAGTGATGGCGGCTCTTTCTTCCTCTTGAAGATCCTATGGAGTGCTTGAGCTCCTCAATATCTCTTCCTTGTCTTTGTTGCTCCTCCCTCATGATTCTTTGGTCTTCTCTAATTTCATGAAGGATGATGGAGTGTTCTTGATGCTCCACCCTTAGTTGTCCCATGTTGGAACTCAACTCTCCTAGGGAGGTGTTTAGTTGCTCCCAATAGTTTTGTGGAGGAAAGTGCATCCCTTGAGGCATCTCAGGGATCTCATGATGAGTGGAGTCTCTTGTGTGCTCCATCCTTTTCTTAGTGATGGGCTTGTCTTCATCAATGGGGATGTCTGCCTCTATGTCAACTCCCACTGAATAACAGAGGTGACAAATGAGATGAGGAAAGGCTAACCTTGCCAAGGTAGAGGACTTGTCCGCCACCTTATAGAGTTCTTGGGCTATAACCTCATGAACCTCTATTTCTTCTCCAATCATGATGCTATGGATCATGATGGCCCGGTCTAGAGTAACTTCGGACCGGTTGCTAGTGGGAATGATTGAGCGTTGTATAAACTCTAACCATCCTCTAGCCACGGGTTTGAGCTCATGCCTTCTCAATTGAACCGGCTTGCCTCTTGAATCTCTCTTCCATTGGGCGCTCTCTTCACATATGACTGTGAGGACTTGGTCCAACCTTTGATCAAAGTTGACCCTTCTAGTGTAAGGATGTTCATCTCCTTGCATCATAGGCAAGTTGAACGCCAACCTCACACTTTCCGGACTAAAATCCAAGTATTTCCCCCGAACCATAGTAAGATAATTCTTTGGATTTGGGTTCACACTTTGGTCATGGTTCTTGGTGATCCATGCATTGGCATAGAACTCTTGAACCATTAAGATTCCGACTTGTTGAATGGGGTTGGTAAGAACTTCCCAACCTCTTCTTCGGATCTCATGTCGGATCTCTGGATATTCACTCTTTTTGAGTGAAAAAAGGACCTCGGGGATCACCTTCTTCAAGGCCACAACTTCATAGAAGTGGTCTTGATGCACCCTTGAGATGAATCTATCCATCTCCCATGACTCGGAGGTGGAAGCTTTTGCCTTCCCTTTCCTCTTTCTAGAGGTTTCTCCGGCCTTGGATGCCATAAATGGTTATGGAAAAACAAAAAGCAATGCTTTTACCACACCAAACTTAAAATGTTTGCTCGTCCTCGAGTAAAAGAAGAAAGAAGAGAGTAGAGGAAGAAGAAATGAGGAGAAAGGGAATGGCTTTGTATTCGGCCAAAGGGGAGAGAGATGGTGTTTAAGGTGTGTGAAAAGGAAGGAGTGAAGGAGGGTTTATATAGGAGAGGGGGAAGGGTGGGGTTCGGCCATTTGAGAGTGGGTTTGGGTGGGAAAGTGGTTTGAATTTGAATGGTAAGGTAGGTGGGGTTTTATGAAGGATGGATGTGAGTGGTGAAGAGAAAGAATGGATTTGATAGGTGAAGGGTTTTTGGGGAAGAGGTGTTGAGGTGATTGGTGAAGAAGAGAGAGAGAGTGGTAGGGTAGGTGGGGATCCTGTGGGGTCCACAGATCCTGAGGTGTCAAGGAAAAGTCATCCCTGCACCAAATAGCATTCAAAATCACGTTTTGAGCCATTTCTGGCGTTAAACGCCGGGCTGGTGCCCATTTCTGGCGTTTAACGCCAGCTTCTTGCCCCTTTCTGGCGTTTAACGCCAGTCTGGTGCCCCTTTCTGGCGTTAAACGCCCAGAATGGTGCCAGACTGGGCGTTAAACGCCCAACAGCTAACCTTACTGGCGTTTAAACGCCAGTAGGTGCGTCCTCCAGGGTGTGCTATTTTTCTTCTTATTTTTCATTCTGTTTTTGCTTTTTTCATTGATTTTGTGACTTCTCATGATCATCAACCTACAAAAAAGATAAAATAACAAAAGAAAATAGTTAATTATAAAACATTGGGTTGCCTCCCAACAAGCGCTTCTTTAATGTCAGTAGCTTGACAGAGGACTCTCATGGAGCCTCACAGATACTCAGAGCAATGTTGGAACCTCCCAACACCAAACTTAGAGTTTGAATGTGGGGGTTCAACACCAAACTTAGAGTTTGGTTGTGGCCTCCCAACACCAAACTTAGAGTTTGACTGTGGGGGCTCTGTTTGACTCTGATTTGAGAGAAGCTCTTCATGCTTTCTTTTCATGGTGACAGAGGGATATCCTTGAGCCTTAAACACAAAGGATTCTTCATTCACTTGAATGATTAACTCTCCTCTATCAACATCAATCACAGCCTTTGCTGTGGCTAGGAAGGGTCTGCCAAGGATGATGGATTCATCCATGCACTTCCCAGTCTCTAGGACTATGAAATCAGTAGGGATGTAATGGTCTTCAACTTTTACCAGAACATCCTCTACAAGTCCATAAGCTTGTTTTCTTGAATTGTCTGCCATCTCTAATGAGATTCTTGCAGCTTGTACCTCAAAGATCCCTAGCTTCTCCATTACAGAGAGAGGCATGAGATTTACACTTGACCCTAAGTCACACAGAGCCTTCTTGAAGGTCATGGTGCCTATGGTACAAGGTATTGAAAACTTCCCAGGATCTTGTCTCTTTTGAGGTAATTTCTGCCTAGACAAGTCATCCAGTTCTTTGGTGAGCAAAGGAGGTTCGTTCTCCCAAGTCTCATTTCCAAATAACTTGTCATTTAGCTTCATGATTGCTCCAAGGTATTTAGCAACTTGCTCTTCAGTGACATACTCATCCTCTTCAGAGGAGGAATACTCATCAGAGCTCATGAATGGCAGAAGTAAGTCCAATGGAATCTCTATGGCCTCATTTTGAGCCTCAGATTCCCATGGTTCCTCATTGGGGAACTCAGTGGAGGCTAGTGCACGCCCATTGAGGTCTTCCTCAGTGGCGTTCACTTCCTCTCCTTCCTCTCCAAATTCGGCCATGTTGATGGCCTTGCACTCTCCTTTTGGATTTTCTTCTGTACTGCTTGGAAGAGTACTTGGAGAGAGTTCAGTAACTTTCTTGCTCAGCTGTCCCACTTGTGCCTCCAAGTTCCTAATGGAGGACCTTGTTTCAGTCATGAAACTTTGAGTGGTTTTGATTAGATCAGAGACCATGGTTGCTAAGTCAGAGGGGTTCTGTTTAGCATTCTCTGTCTGTTGCTGAAAAGATGATGGAAAAGGCTTGCCATTGCTAAACCTGTTTCTTCCACCATTATTGTTGTTGAAACCTTGTTGAGGTCTCTCTTGATTCTTCCATGAGAAATTTGGATGATTTCTCCATGAAGAATTATAGGTGTTCCCATAGGGTTCTCCTAGGTAATTCACCTCTTCCATTGAAGGGTTCTCAGGATCATAAGCTTCTTCCTCAGATGAAGCATCCTTAGTTCTGCTTGGTGCATTTTGCATTCCAGACAGACTTTGAGAAATCAAATTGACTTGTTGAGTCAATATCTTATTCTGAGCCAATATGGCATTCAGAGTGTCAATCTCAAGAACTCCTTTCTTCTGATTAGTCCCATTGTTCACAGGATTCCTTTCAGAAGTGTACATAAATTGGTTATTTGCAACCATTTCAATTAGCTCTTGAGCTTCTGTAGGCGTCTTCTTCAGATGAAGAGATCCTCCAGCAGAGCTATCTAAAGAAATCTTGGATAGTTCAGAGAGACCATCATAGAAAATACCTATGATGCTCCATTCAGAAAGCATGTCAGATGGACATTTTCTGATCAATTGTTTGTATCTTTCCCAAGCTTCATAGAGGGATTCTCCATCCTTCTGTCTAAAGGTTTGGACTTCCACTCTAAGCTTACTCAATTTTTGAGGTGGAAAGAACTTTGCCAAGAAGGCATTGACTAGCTTTTCCCATGAGTCCAGGCTTTCTTTAGGTTGTGAGTCCAACCATGTTCTAGCTCTGTCTCTTACAGCAAAAGGGAATAGCATAAGTCTGTAGACCTCAGGGTCAACCCCATTAGTCTTGACAGTGTCACAGATTTGCAAGAACTCAGCCAAAAACTGATGAGGATCTTCCAATGGAAGTCCATGAAACTTGCAATTCTGTTGCATTAGAGAAACTAATTGAGGCTTAAGCTCAAAGTTGTTTGCTCCAATGGCAGGGATAGAGATGCTTCTCCCATAGAAGTCGGGAGTAGGTGCAGTAAAGTCACCCAGCACCTTCCTTGCATTATTGGCATTGTTGTTGTTTTCGGCTGCCATGGTTCCTTCTTCTTTGAAGATTTCTGTTAGGTCCTCTACAGAGAGTTGTGCCTTAGCTTCTCTTAGCTTTCGCTGCAAGGTCCTTTCAGGTTCAGGATTAGCTTCAACAAGAATGCCTTTGTCTCTGCTCCTGCTCATATGAAAGAGAAGAGAACAAGAAAATATGGAATCCTCTATGTCACAGTATAGAGATTCCTTGAGGTATCAGAAGAACAGAAAAATAGAAGACAGAAGTAGAAAATTTGAACTTATCAAAGAAGATGGAGTTCGAATTTTGCATTAAGGAATAGTGTTAGTCCATAAATAGAAGGATGTGAGAAGAAGGGAGGTAATTTTCGAAAATTAAGTAAAGGATTTTGAAAACATTTTAAAAAATAGTCTTTAATTTTCGAAAACTGAGTAAAAAAAATGATTTTTGAAAAAGATTTTGAAATTAGAAATCAAAAAGGTTTGATTGAAAACTATTTTGAAAAAGATGTGATTAAAAAGATATGATTGGTTTTTTTTAAAAAAAAGATGTGATTGAGAAGATATGATTTGAAAAACATTTTAAAAAGATTTGATTTTAAAAATTAATAACTTGGCTATCAAGAAAAGATATGATTCAAACATTAAACCTTTCTCAACAGAAAAGGCAACATACTTGAAATGTTGAATCAAATCATTAATTGATAGCAAGTATCTTTGAAAAAGGAAAGAAATTGATTTTGAAAACATTTGATTGAAAAGATATGATTTGAAAAAGATTTGATTTTGAAAAACTTTGAAAACTTGAAAAAAAATTGATTTGAAAACAAAATCCTCCCCCTTGTGCCATCCTGGCGTTAAATGCCCAGAATGGTGCACATTCTGGCGTTTAACGCCCAAAACTCTACCCTTTTGGGCGTTAAACGCCCAACCAGGTACCCTGGCTGGCGTTTAAACGCCAGTCTGTCCTTCTTCACTGGGCATTTTAAACGCCCAGCTTTTTCTGTGTAATTCCTCTGCTGTATGTTCTGAATCTTCAATTCTCTGTATTATTGACTTGAGAAGACACAAATTAAAAATTTTTTGGATAATCAAAATGCAACAAGAATCAAATAACAATGCATGCAAGACACCAAACTTAGCAGTTTGTATACTACTGACTCTAATGAGAATGCATATGAGACACACAAAACACTCAAGTCAAAAGAATTTAAAGATTAGAGCCGGAAAACCATCAAGAATAACTTGAAGATTAATGAAGACTCATGCATGAATGCAAAAACATGCAATTGACACCAAACTTAACATGAGACTCTAGACTCAAACAAGAAATATTTTTGGATTTTATGATTTTGTACTTTTTTTTGGATTTTTCGAAAATTAAGTAGAAAAGAAAATAAAGGTATCAAAATTCTTAATGAGAATTCCAGGAATCATGCAATGTTTAGTCTAAAGCTTTAGTCTAAAGGAATTAGACATGGCTAGCCAAGCTTCAGCAGAACATTGCATTCAAGAGCTAAATTGATGAAAATCAATCAGCTTTGGTGATGATAAAGATATCACCTTGAAACACTAGAATTCATTCTTAAGAATTCTGAAGAAAAATACCTAATCTAAGCAACAAGATGAACCGTCAGTTGTCCATACACAAACAATCCCCGGCAACGGCGCCAAAAACTTGGTGCTGTTGCCGGATTTTGGCACTGATGTTACCGGACAAAAAGCTTGCTCAAAACTTGAACAATCCCCGGCAACGGCGCCAAAAACTTGGTGCGCGAAATTGTGAACAATACTTTTCACAACTCTCATAATCCCCGGTCATGAACTCCAAAAACTTGATAGCTCAATTCCATGGCATTACACAACTTCGCACAACTAACCAGCAAGTGCACTGGGTCGTCCAAGTAATAAACCTTACGCGAGTAAGGGTCGATCCCACGGAGATTGTTAGTATGAAGCAAGCTATGGTCATCTTGTAAATCTTAGTCAGGCAAACTCAAATGTATAATGGTGATGAACGCATAAAACATAAAGATAAAGATAGAGATACTTATGTAATTCATTGGTAGGAACTTCAGATAAGCGCATGAAGATGCCTTCCCTTCCGTCTCTCTGCTTTCCTACTGTCTTCATCCAATCCTTCTTATTCCTTTCCATGGCAAGCTCGTGTAGGGTTTCACCGTTGTCAATGGCTACCTCCCATCCTCTCAGTGAAAACGTTTGCCTATGCTCTGTCACAGCATGGGGTAATCAGCTGTCGGTTCTCGGTCAGGCCGGAATAGAATCCATCGATTCTTTTGCGTCTGTCACTAACGCCCCGCCTGCTAGGAGTTTGAAGCACGTCACAGTCATTCAATCATTGAATCCTACTCAGAATACCACAGACAAGATTTAGACCTTCCGGATTCTCTTGAATGCCGCCATCAGTTCTTGCCTATACCACGAAGATTCCGGTTAAAGAATCCAAGAGATATTCACTAGAGCCTTGGTTGCTTGTAGAACAAAAGTGGTTGTCAGTCACCTTGTTCATAAGTGAGAATGATGATGAGCGTCACATAATCATCACATTCATCATGTTCTTGGGTGCAAATGAATATCTTAGAACAAGAACAAGCGGAATTGAATGGAAGAACAGTAGTAATTGCATTAATACTCGAGGTACAGCAGAGCTCCACACCTTAATCTATGGTGTGTAGACACTCCACCGTTGAAAATACATAAGCATAAGGTCTAGGCATGGCCGAATGGCCAGCCTCCCAATGATCTAAGATAGCATAAAACACGAAGGTAGCTACCCCGATGATAATACAATAGTAAAAGGTCCTACTTATAGAGAACTAGTAGCCTAGGGTGTACAGAGATGAGTAAATGACATAAAAATCCACTTCCGGGCCCACTTGGTGTGTGCTTGGGCTGAGCAATGAAGCATTTTCGTGTAGAGACTCTTCTTGGAGTTAAACGCCAGCTTTTATGCCAGTTTGGGCGTTTAACTCCCATTTGGGTGCCAGTTCCAGCGTTTAACGCTGGGATTCCTGAGGGTGACTTTGAACGCCGGTTTGGGCCATCAAATCTTGGACAAAGTATGGACTATCATATATTGCTGGAAAGCCCAGAATGTCTACTTTCCAATGCCGTTGAGAGCGCGCCAATTGGGCTTCTGTAGCTCCAGAAAATCCTCTTCGAGTTCAGGGAGATCAGAATCCAACAGCATCTGCAGTCCTTTTTAGTCTCTGAATCAAATTTTTGCTCAGGTCCCTCAATTTCAGCCAGAAAATACCTGAAATCACAGAAAAACACACAAACTCATAGTAAAGTCCAGAAAAGTGATTTTTAACTAAAAACTAATAAAAATATACTAAAAACTAACTAGATCATACCAAAAACATACTAAAAACAATGCCAAAAAGTGTATAAATTATCCGCTCATCACCCAATCCCTTCTACGGTTAATTACAGTCCGTTCCAGGATTCTTTTGAGTTCTCTATTTGAGACTTCAGCTTGCCCATTAGTTTGTGGGTGATATGGAGTAGCTACCCTGTGGCTAACTCCATAACGAACCAAAGCAGAGTAAAGCTATTTATTGCAAAAATGAGTCCCCCATCACTGATTAATACTCTAGGGGTACCAAATCTGCTGAAGATGTGTTTCCGGAGGAATTTTAATACTGTTTTAGTGTCATTAGTGGGTGTTGCAATAGCCTCCTCCCATTTGGATACATAATCCACTGCCACCAGAATATAAGTGTTTGAGTATGATGGTGGGAAAGGTCCCATGAAGTCAATGCCCCATACATCAAACAACTCAATCTCCAAGATCCCTTGTTGAGGCATGGCATAACTGTGAGGTAGATTGCCAGATCTTTGGCAACTGTCACAATTAAGTACAAACACTTGGGAATCTTTATAGAGAGTAGGCCAGTAGAAGCCACATTGGAGGACTCTTGTGGCTGTTCGCTCACTTCCAAAATGTCCTCCATACTGTGATCCATGGAAGTGCCATAGGATCTTCAGCGCTTCTTCCTTAGGCACACATCTACGGATTACTCCGTCTGCACATCTCTTGAAGAGATATGGTTCATCCCAAAGATAGTATTTTGCATCTGTGATCAATTTCTTTGATTGATGCCTACTGTACTCTTTGGGTATGAACCTTACTGCCTTGTAGTTTGCTATGTCTGCAAACCATGGCATTTCCTAGATGGAAAATAGTTGCTCATCCGGAAAGTTTTCAGAGATCTCAGTAAGAGGGATGGGCGCCCCTTCTACTGGTTCTATTTGGGACAAGTGATCTGCTATCTGATTCTCTGTCCCTTTTCTGTCTCTGATTTCTAAATCAAACTCTTGCAGAAGCAACACCCATCTTATAAGTCTGGGTTTTGAATCCTGCTTTGTGAGTAAATATTTAAGAGCAGCATGATCAGTGTACACAATCACTTTTGATCCTACTAAGTAGGATCTGAATTTGTCAATGGCGTAAACTACTGCAAGTAGCTCTTTTTCTGTGGTTGTGTAATTCTTCTGTGCGTCATTTAGAACACGGATGGCATAGTAAATGACGTGCAGAAACTTGTCATGCCTTTGTCCCAACACTGCACCAATGGCATGGTCACTGGCATCACACATTAGTTCAAATGGCAATGTTCAGTTTGGTGCAGAGATAATTGGTGCTGTGACCAATTTAGCTTTCAGAGTCTCAAATGCCTGCAGACACTCCTTATCAAAGACAAATGGCGTGTCAGCAGCTAGTAGGTTGCTCAGAGGTTTGGCGATTTTTGAAAAATCCTTTATAAACCTCCTATAAAATCCTGCATGCCCTAGAAAGCTTCTGATTGCCTTAACATTGGCAGGTGGTGGTAATTTTTCAATTACCTCTACCTTAGCTTGATCCACCTCTATTCCCTTGTTTGAGATTTTGTACCCAAGGACAATTCCTTCAGTCACCATAAAGTGGCATTTTTCCCAGTTTAAAACCAGGTTAGTCTCTTAGCATCTCTTTAAAACAAGTGCTAGATGGTCAAGACAGGAGCTGAATGAATCTCCAAATACTGAAAAGTCATCCATGAAGACTTCCAGAAATTTTTCCACCATATCAGAGAAAATGGGGAGCATGCACCTCTGAAAGGTTGCCGGTGCATTACACAAGCCAAATGGCATCCTTCTGTATGCAAATACTCCAGATGGGCATGTGAATGCCGTTTTCTCTTGATCCTGGGGATCTACTGCAATTTGATTATAACCTGAATATCCATCCAGGAAGCAGTAGTATTCATGACCTGCTAGTCTTTCTAACATCTGGTCTATGAATGGTAAAGGAAAATGATCCTTTCTGGTGGCTGTATTGAGCCTTCTATAATCAATACACATACGCCACCCTGTAACTGTTCTTGTAGGAACCAGTTCATTTTTTTCATTGTGAACCACTGTCATGCCACCTTTCTTAGGGACAACTTGGACAGGGCTTACCCAGGGGCTGTCAGAAATAGGATAAATAATCCCAGCCTCTAGTAATTTAGTGACCTCCTTCTGCACCACTTCCTTCATGGCTGGATTCAGCCGCCTTTGTGGTTGGACCACTGGCTTGGCGTCACCTTCCAATAGGATCTTGTGCATGCATCTAGCTGGGCTAATGCCCTTAAGATCACTGATGGACCACCCAAGAGCTATCTTGTGTGTCCTTAGCACTTGAATTAGTGCTTCTTCTTTCTGTGGCTCTAAAGTAGAGCTTATGATTACAGGAAAGGTATCACCTTCTCCCAGAAATGCATATTTCAGGGATGGTGGTAATAGTTTGAGCTCGGGTTTAGGAGGTTTCTCCTCTTCCTGAGGGATTTTCAGAGGTTCTATTATTCTCTCTGATTCCTCCAGATCAGGCTGAACATCTTTAAAGATGTCCTCTAGCTCTGATTCGAGACTTTCAGCCATATTGACCTCTTTTACCAGAGAGTCAATAATATCAACACTCATGCAGTCATTTGGGGTGTCTGGATGTTGCATGGCTTTGACAACATTCAACTTGAACTCCTCCTCATTGATTCTCAAGGTTACTTCCCCTTTTTGGACGTCAATGAGGGTTCGGCCAATTGCTAGGAAAGGTCTTCCTAGAATGAGAGTTGCACTCTTGTGCTCCTCCATTTCCAGCACCACAAAGTCAGTAGGAAAGGCAAATGGCCCAACCTTGACGATCATGTCTTCAATCACGCCTGATGGGTATTTAATGGAGCCATCAGCAAGTTGAAGACATATCCGGGTTGGTTTGACTTCTTCAGTCAAACCGAGCTTTGTGATAATAGATGCAGGTATTAGGTTGATACTTGCCCCAAGATCACATAGAGCTTGCTTGGTACAATTACCCTCAAATGTGCATGGTATCATAAAGCTTCCGGGGTCTTTAAGCTTCTCAGGTAAGCTTTTCAGAATGACTGCACTGCATTCTTCAGTGAGGTAAACTTTTTCAGTTTCTCTCCAATCCTTCTTATGACTTAAGATCTCTTTCATGAACTTAGCATAAGAGGGTATTTGCTCAAGTGCTTCTGCAAACGGAATCTTTATTTCAAGAGTCCTGAGATAGTCTGCAAAGCGGGCAAATTGCTTATCCTGTTCCGCTTGGCAGAGTTTTTGAGGATAAGGCATTTTGGCTTTATATTCCTCAACCTTAGTTACTGCAGGTTTATTACCTACAGAAGTGGGTTGGGAAGCCTTTTTAGAAGGGTTGTTATCAGCACTTGTATGTGACTGATCCCCCACTGGCATTTGAATGCCAGGGGGTGGAAGTTGGAGTGGCGTTAAATGCCAACTCCTTATCTGTTACTGGCGTCTGAACGCCAGAACTGTGCTCCTTTTGGGCGTTCAACGCCGGATTCATGCTTGTTTTTGGCGTTGAACGCTAGGAATGAGCATGGTCTGGGCGTTCAGCGCCAGCCTTATTCCTCTCTGGGCTCTAATTGTCCTCAGAGGGATTTTGAGTAGCCATTTGTTCATTTCTTGGCTTCCTGCTGCTTTGAAGTGAGGTATTTAATGTTTTCCCACTTCTTAATTAAACTGCTTGGCATTCTTCTGCTATTTGTTTTGACAATTGCTTTTCTGTTTGCTTTAACTGTACTTCCATATTCCTGTTAGCTATTCTTGTTTCTTGTAGTATTTCCTTGAATTCGGCTAGCTGCTGAGTTAGGAAGTCTAATTGCTGATTGAATTCAGTAGCCTGATCTACAGGACTGAGTTCAGCAGTTACTGTTTTAGCTTCTTCTTTCATGGAAGATTCACTGCTTAGGTACAGATGCTGATTTCTGGCAACTGTATCAATAAGCTCTTGAGCTTCTTCAATTGTTTTTCTCATATGTATAGATCCACCAGCTGAGTGATCTAGAGAAATCTGAGCTTTTTCTGTTAGCCCATAGTAGAAGATGTCTAATTGCACCCACTTTGAAAACATCTTAGAGGGGCATTTTCTTAGCATCTCTCTGTATCTCTCCTAGGCATCATAAAGGGATTCATTATCTCCTTGTTTGAAGCCTTGGATGCTTAGCCTTAGCTGTGTCATCCGTTTTGGAGGGAAATAGTGATTCAGGAATTTTTCTAACAGCTGTTTCCATGTTTTTATGCTGTTCTTAGGTTGGTTATTTAACTACCTCCTAGCTTGATCTTTTATAGCAAATGGAAACAGTAATAATCTGTAGACATCCTGATCTACTTCCTTATCATGAACCGTGTCAGCAATTTGTAAAAATTGTGCCAGAAACTCTGTAGGTTCTTCATGTGGAAGACCGGAATACTGGCAGTTTTGCTGCACCATGATAATGAGCTGAGGATTCAACTCAAAGCTACTAACTCCAATGGAGGGTATACAGATACTACTCCCATATGAAGCAGTAGTGGGGTTAGCATATGACCCCAGAGTCCTCCTAGACTGTTCATTTCTACTTAATTCCATGATGGAACAAGGGAGATGATATGTATGTTGATATTATTTATTTTATAAAAATAAAATAAAAATGGAATAAATAAACACGGAATAAAATAAAAAATTGAAAATATTTTGTGAAGATTTTCGAAAAATTTTGAAATTGAAATCTGAAATTTTTATATAAAAATTTCGAAATTATTGTTTAAAATTAGTTAGAAAAGATATTTTTTTTGAATTTTGAATTTTATGATGAAAGAGAAAAACACATAAAAGACACAAGACTTAAAATTTTTAGATCTAATTTTCCTTATTTTCGAAAATTTTTGGAGAAAAAACACCAAGGAACACCAAACTTAAAAATTTTAAAATCAAGACACAAGAAAAACTCAAGAACACCTTGAAGATTTACAAGAACACCAAGAACAAAAGAAAGAACACCAAACTTAAAATTTTTAGAAAACCAAGATAAATTTTTGAAAATTATATTAAAATTAACAAGAGAACACCAAACTTAGAGTTTGGCACAAGATTAAATCAAGAAAAATTATTTTTGAAAAAAGATTTTAAAAAGAAGGTGCCCAATTGCCAAGAACATAAACCAACGCTATAACCAACTGAGCTAAAAATGTAACGTATTTTAAAGATGTATTATTTTTATGGATAAAAGTATAATTTTTGAAAGTTAATGTTTTGAAAAAATACAAGAAAAACAAAGAAAGACACAAACAAGAAAAACTTAAGATCAAACAAGAAAAATAAACAAGAACAGCTTGAAGATCAATGAAGAACAAAGAACACAAGTTCGAAAATTTTAAAGAAAAATATAAAATATGCAATTGACACCAAACTTAGAACAAGACACTAAACTCACGAAAAAAAATTAAAAATTGCTAAAGAAAAATAATATTTTTTTTGAAATTTTTTTTAAAAAGGGATAATAAAAGATGCAATTCTAGTAAAAAGAAAGGATAAATTCTTCCTAATCTAAGCAACAAAATAAATCTTTAGTTGTTCAAACTCGAATAATCCCCGGCAACGGCGCCAAAAACTTGGTGCATGAAATTGCACTCACACTTTTTGCAGTCCGCACAACTAACCAGCAAGTGCACTGGGTCGTCCAAGTAATACCTTACGTGAGTAAGGGTCGATCCCACGGAGATTATTGGTTTGAAGCAAGCTATGTTTATTTTATTATTCTTAGTCAGGATATTAATTAAAATTATCAGTTGGAATTATTAGATTGGAAAAATAAAAGAGAATAAAATCGTTACTTGTTGTGCAGTAATGGGAAATATGTTGGAGTTTTGGAGATGCTTTGTCCTCTGAATTTCTGCAATGTAATATTCAACTCAATTGTTTGTAAAGCACGTCTACGGCAAGCTGTATGTAGGGTGTCACCATTGTCAGTGGCTACCTCCCATCCTCTCAGTGAAAACGGTCCAGATGCTCTGTCACAGCACGGCTAATCAGCTGTTGGTTCTCGATCATGTTGGAATAGGATCCATTGATCCTTTTGCGTTTGTCATCACGCCCAGCAATCGCGAGTTTGAAGCTCGTCACAGCCATTCAATCCTTGAATCCTACTCGGAATACCACAGACAAGGTTTAGACTTTCCGGATCCTCAAGAATAGCCGCCATCAATTCTAGCTTATACCACGAAGATTCTGATTAAAGAATCTAAGAGAAGCTCATTCAATCTGATGTAGAACAGAGGTGTTTGTCAGGCACGCATTCATGAGTTGAGGAAGGTGATGAGTGTCACGGATCATCACCTTCTCTATAATTAAGCGCGAATGAACATCTTAGATAGGAGCATACAAACGTTTGAGTGGAGAAATAAAAATAATTGCATTAATTCATCGAGACGCTGCAGAGCTCCTCACCCCCAACAATGGAGTTTAGAGACTCATGCCATCAAAGTGTATAAAATTCAGATCTGAAAATGTCATGAGATACAAAATAAGTCTCTAAAAGTTGTTTAAATAGTAAACTAGTAACCTAGGTTTACAGAAAATGAGTAAACTATGATAGATGATGCAGAAATCCACTTCTGGGGCCCACTTGGTGTGTGCTGGGGCTGAGGCTTAAGCTTCTCACGTGCCTGGGGCTGTTTTGGGCGTTCAACGCCAGGTTGTAACTTGTTTCTGGCGTTGAACTCCAACTTGTAACCTGTTTCTGGCGCTGGACGCCAGACAGCAGCATGATACTGGCGTTGAACGCCAGTTTACGTCATCTATCTTCGTGAAAAGTATGGACTATTATATATTGCTGGAAAGCCCTGGATGTCTACTTTCCAACGCCGTTGAGAGCGCGCCAATTGGACTCCTGTAACTCAAGAAAATCCATTTTGAGTACAGGGAGGTCAGGATCCAACAGCATCAGCAGTCCTTTTTCAGCCTAACTCAGATTTTTGCTCAGCTCCCTCAATTTCAGCCAGAAAATACCTGAAATTACAGAAAAACACACAAACTCATAGTAAAGTCCAGAAATATGATTTTTGCCTAAAAACTAATAATATTCTACTAAAAACCAATTAAAACATACTAAAATCTACATGAAATTACCCCCAAAAAGCGTATAAAATATCCGCTCATCATGCACACTCTTCTATAATTTCAACTTCATGTCCAATGGAAGGGGATTCGATTGTAGATAGAAATTCCTCCATGATTGAATCTATCTCATGAGTAGCCTCCTCATATTCTTCAATTTTGAGATGCTCCGGAGGTTGTTGAGATTCACATGGCGATTTCTCATTTCTTAAGTCTTGAACCACTTCCTCCTTTATTTCAATAACCATAGGCCTCTCCAATTGTTCTCTTACTACTACCGATTCCTTTTTCACTGTATTCTCCGATATCTTCTCTATATTTTGCTCTTCCTTAGGTTTTCCACATGTGGCCACGGGGAAAACTTGAGTATTCAAACATTGGTGTGCGAAGGTGTGCACCACCTTGGTCAAATTGGTCACAAACTCGAGTGTATCCCGCTTCATGGCTTCTTGTCCTTGAAGTAACAAAGTGAGAGAATCGTCTATTGGGGCTTGGGGTGAGTATGAAGGTTCATTGTTTTGGAGCGAGGGTTCATGGTAAGAAGGTGGTTCCTCTTGGTAAAATTGTGGAGGTGGTGTGCATTGAGATGGTTCTTGGTGGTAATCTTGATAGGGTTGTGGTGGTTCTAAAGGTTCTTGCTCATAATGATTACAAGGATATGGTATGGATGATTGGTGATATGGTGGATATGGATCATAGGAAGGTGCTTGATGTGGAAGGGCTTGTGAGTATGGTTGATGTTCATGTTGAGGATAAGAGTCATAAGCATATGGTGGTGGTGATTGATTATCACAAAAAGATTCACCATAGCCATTGAATTGACATGCATTAGGATGAGAATTATACCTATAAGTATTCAGAGATTGTTGCCATTAGGAGTGATCAATTCCTTGAGGCTCCTCCCATCTTGGAGTATTCCATCCTTGGTACATGTTACCATTAAAGTCCACATTTTCTACAACACAATTAGAACCAAACTCATAACCAAAGTGAGAATTCATTATGGGAAAACAAAATAAAACTAACTAACCTAGTAATCAAACAAAGGACAACTATTTACGCTATTCACATATGTACAATAACCAATAACATAACACCATTGCAAGTCCCCGGCAACGGCGCCATTTTGATGATTGGATTTTTGACGGTTTAGAATTTCACAAATGAATTATCGTTGCAAGTATAGTTTCTAAACTAATCAATAATCCTTTCATACAAAAAGTTATTTGTCACTAGTACAAACCCTTAGAATTTATAAATCGAAGTATTGAACCTCGGGTCGTTCTCCCTAGGAATTACAATAAAGTGTCTTGTTATTGGTTATGAGTTATTTTTGGGGTTTTGATAAGAAACATGAAAGATAAATGGCAAGAGAGTAAACTAATGGCTAAAAAGGTCTTGGCAAGGGTTGGTGGTCAAGGATCTCTATCCTAATCACTAACCACAATATGAGAATTGGCAAAGATTAATCTCATTAAAGCATCCTCTAACTAGTAGTAAAGGAAAGTTAAATGAGATATATCAATCCTAGTCCATAAGTCCTAACTCTCCACTAATTCAATTAGTGGGAACTAGAGTCAATGGATCTCAATCATCAATTACTTAAACATTAGCAACTCAAGAAGTCCTAAGTTACATTTCCAAGCCAAGAGCATAAAATTCTACTCTAAAATCCAACCAAGCATTTCATCAAACACTTGGAAGGCATAAAAGGAAAGTATATGAAATCTACAACAAGAATGAAATCTAACAACAATTATTGCAATGAATCAAAAACAACAATCAAAAGGAACACAATTATTATGAATTACTTTGAATTGAATGGAAAGAAAAGAGAAGGAACAAAAGTAGATCTACAACAAAGTATAAGAACAACATAAAGGAAATTACAACAAAAGAATAGAAGAAGAATGAATCTAACAACAAGGAATTGAAGAGTAGAAGTAGAAGAATGAATGAATGAGAATCTAGATCTAAGAACTAACCTAATCCTAATCCTAATCCTAATCCTAATTCTAGAGAGAAGTGAGAGCTTCTCTCTCTAAAACTAATTTTCCCTCCAGAATTAAAACTAACTAAACTAATGGTAACTAGTATCTAAAGTATGTTCATTCCCTTTCAATCCTTGGCTCTTATATGCAGTTTGGTGCCAAAGTTGGTTGCAGAAACCCTCCAAAATCGCCAGGCACGTGTTGCTTTAATGAGATCACGTGTGGACTGCGACGCGTGCGCGTACGGTACGCGTGCGCGTCCCTGGCCGATTTCGCAATGTGCGCACGAGCGTCTTGTGCGCGTGCGCGTGCTTGGCCGAGATCAATTCTTTGGTTTTTTGTGCTTCTCTCCACTTGCATGCTTCTTTCCTTGCTCCTTTGATCCATGCCTAGCCTATTTCAATCCTGGAATTACTAGCAAACACATCAAGGCATCTTATGGAATCAAGGAGGAATTAGAATTCATCAAAATAAGGCTTAAAAGGCATGTTTTTACACTTAAGCACAAATACGGGATAGATTACAAAACCATGCTAGTTTATAGGTTAAATGAGACAAAAGATTGATAAAATGCTCTAAATTCAATACAAGATAAACCCTAAAAATGGGGTTTATCACTCATATATAGATTTATTATAATTCATCATATGTTATTTTTTAATTTAAGTGATTTTTAGATTATATTTTACCATTGATACTTTTATTTTGTTTAGTGTGTTTTTTTTAGTCTGTGTTTAATATAATAATATGTAAATATCTATTCTATTATATAAAAATTAAATTTCTGTACTTAATGATAAAAATGTCGTGACATGTTTCTGATGATGGTATTTTTTTA
This sequence comes from Arachis stenosperma, assembly GCF_014773155.1. NCBI lineage: Eukaryota > Viridiplantae > Streptophyta > Magnoliopsida > Fabales > Fabaceae > Arachis > Arachis stenosperma. The sequence goes on along the minus strand of NC_080378.1, from coordinate 42,476,305 downwards.
TTTATTTCTTTTAACTCATTAAATTTAATTTATTATAATAAATTAATTATATCAACTAATTAATTTGGTTAATCATTTAAATATAATATAATTTATTATAATTTCTATCAATCAATTAATTGTAATTCAAATTGAATTAAAACATCACTATTAGAAAAAAACTGTAAATATTCGTATGAATGGAGCCGGAATTGAGGAATATATATACATATAAAAAATAAAAATTTATTGCACGATTGTTGAATAAAAAATAATCATATATATAAAACAAAATAATTATAACAAAAAATAATTAACATATATGGTTTAAATATTTTTAATAACCGGGAACATGGAGTTTAATAAAATATAATTTATATATTTTTTTATTTATGTATATGTAAATAATTATTTATGTATATATATATATATATATATATATATATATATATATATATATATATAGAATTATTTAACAAAATTAATATATACGTATACATAAATAAAAAAGTTATTATAATTTTTGAAAATTACACATGAACTCTTTTTTTCTCTCAAATAAATTTATTCTAATTATATTACAATTAGCTCATGAATAATGCATGATTATATTAATTTAATAAAATATCTTCATTATAATTATATCAAATCAATATTTAATGCGTTATTAAACTACTTATCAATCATCGATATTTTTAATCATTCTAATTATATCAATTGATATAGTTCTAATTCTCATTTAAGTGCAATAATTTTATTAGGAGATAGTTAATGTATACATTAATAGTGACTCATTTAATTTGATAATAATAATAATAATAAAGGCCTACACGGTACATGCATTATATTTTAAAAAGGTAAAATATATTTTAAAAAAATTAGGGCATCAATAATCAATTGTGATTAATATCAATATCAATAATTAATTCTTATAATTATTTTATACTACTAAAGGATACATATAGTATTTTTTTTATAGAATAAAAAAGGTTGTGATTCATAACATTTTCGTAAAGTTATATTGTATGGACACAAAATTAATTAGATAACAAATTGAATTTAATTAATATGTTTTATTTTTTGCTCATATTTTTTATTAATTATTTTACTTTTTATAATGATAGTAAATATTGATTGTAAAAAAAAATATTGAATGTTATCTATTTTATTTATTTAGAGTCATAATTAAATTTGATATAATTATAGCAAGTATCTAGAATTAATAATAATATGATACTATAATTTTAAGTTGTATAATATAATAAAAAAATATAGCAATTTATGTATGTTTCCTATATAGCAATAATATTATATATATTTATATCTCCCCTTTTAGCACTTTCCTAAACATATTGGCATATAATTAATGTCGATAACATATATATTAAGTAACTATCTCCATTGAATTAATCATAAAGGTTAATAAAATATAATGACATAAATTTTACCTAATTGTAGCAAGTATCTCCATTGAAAATATTTGCTAATTATTACCATGTATAATTAGTTTGATATATATAAGGATTAATAGTGAATTGTTACAATTATTTATCATCTAGAAAATTCGTACCCAAACATAGATCTTCTTCTGTTTATTATTTCTCATACCTAAGGGCTACTAACTACGATTCTATCAACAGTATTGCCTATGGTAGATTATGTAATGAAAAAGATTGAAAAATAAAAGCAAGAATTATAAGGTTATGGAAAGTTCCATCCAAATTTGACAAGAATAAGACGACTTACATAGAAATAATTCTCATGGATGATAAGGTAAGTTGATTATATTTCACGATTCTTTCAAGTAATACTAGGTCCATTTTATAAATATTTTTTGTTAATGTTTTAAGTTTATTTGATAAGTAAACCCTTGTACGAATCAAAGACAGTACAATTTTATAGATTTATAAGTGCTAATAGCCTTTATATTTAATTTGTTTTATATTGTGATAATAGCCAATATATTTGTTGGTGGATTTGACTATTACTATATTATATTTATGATCACATTCAATATATATGTCTGATTTATTGAAGAAAGTAGATTATTAAAATCGATTAATAACTATTTTAGAGTTAATCCAATTAACACTAGATTAAAAAAATCAAACAATGCATAACATATTATTTTTTTATTAATCAAATTATTGTAATTCAAATTAATTTAAAAAAATAATTTAAAATTATAATTTCAATCTTATCACGTGCATGACACGGGTAATTAAACTTGTTTTATTATAGATTTGATTCAGGCTTATAAAATAATTATGGTTCTGAAAATCAGACTGAACCAGTCGGTCGAACTGATCTAACCAAAAATAGATGGTATTAACAATTCGATTCCATGTCTAAAATCACCGATAACAAAACCAACCAAAAACTGTTGAACAGGCCGAGTATTGGTCAGTTGGACCGAAATAAAAACTAGCTAGTTCTCTCTAAACAACGTCATTTTGTTAAATTAAAAAAAAAAAGAGAGCACGTTCCCTCACTTCCCCCCAACCCCTTTCTTTGTCCAATAACCAATACGGAAAGAAAAGCAAAGCTGAAAAGTAAAAACCCTAGCGGCCTAGCTTGCTTCCACAGTTCTACCACCGTCGAACGACTGTCGCAGACCGCGGTTGTCCGCAGCATCCCTGTTCATCCTGTCCCCAACCCCCTGTTCGCTCTGTTTTGTCTTGGCTCGGTGTCCATCCTCCATCTAACCACGGCTTCTCTGTTTGTGCTGCTCACCGTCATCTCATCACCTTCGTGATGCTCTCTATCATCTCATTGTCGTCCTGCTCTCCGTCGCGCTCAACCCCTGTCGAAGGTTAGTGGCAGTGCTCAATCGCTGCATATTTGGTCTATGTTCACTTATCTTTAGGTTGTCACTATTCAATTTTTGCCATATTTGAAAAATGGTCAAGAGAAGCAGTGGATTGTTACTATTATAATTGCAAGGTTGGTTCCATTACACATGTAACTAAAATTTCTCTGAATTTTATGCCTAGTATTTCTAGGAACATTTGGGGTGGATATTGGTGGTTTTCTAAGTGAAACTTATCTTTATATTTCATTGAGTTTTAATCTTTATGTATGGTGTCTCTAAGAACATGTGATATATTGACTGATAATTTGACATGGCTTTTCTTTAGAGAGTGTCTCAAGGTCTGTTATGCAGAGTACATTATCTAAAGGAAGTACTTCTCCTTTCGGCTCTTACTAAGGGAGACATGAAAATAATTGGGGCCTTGCATACTTGTTGTCAAAAATTAGGTAGGCTGTAAGTAATGGAATAGTAATTTCACTAATTTGTGTTCCCTAGGATTTCTCAATCCTTGTTACAGATACATTCTTTTAGTTTTCCGTTGGAATCACACCGATAAAACAACTACATAATAACCTTGATAATTTATTAACTTTCTATTTACTATTATGAGAGTAGCTGAGTTGTTTGTGGTTGTTCACGTTTATAGATTTTTTCTAGCATTTTATACTCATGCATGTCTCATTTAACTTGTCATCCTTGTTGAATGTATGCTAGGTTCTGTCCTTTATAGTAGAAGTAGGTCCAGAAGCCTTTGCATTGGCAGATGCACTCCTGAGGTGAATTGCAATAATTTATTTAGAATTCTTTATTGCTATATTCCTTTCCAATCATTTGGTTGCCAAATAATCAAAGAGTTTTATTTGTTTTTTTTAATGAGCTTCCAGTCAATGAAATTATTGAATGTGACCTTTATGTTGTATTGCGCATAAGATGCTTTTCCATTAAAATCTAGCCATATCTAACGGTCATAAATATTTGGTAACAATTGTAATTGGAAACTTTCATAGGTACTTTCTCATGCTTTTAGATTGGGAGATTGCAGACGTGACACTGTAGTTTTGGTAATGCCATTTTCAGCAAGCTTCTAATTTGTTTATGTAGTACTCTCTAATTGCCAATTGTTGTACAAATGAATGTGTGATGTTTATTGATTGTCTCTCTATTCTCTCTTCCTTTTAACCTCTTGTTGACTGTGATAGAGTTGCTTCCCTATGTTTATTCACTAAAATATTTGTATTTTAATAACATCATATGGCTTTGGTTGATGATATTTCATGTAGTGTTTTAAATTTAGAAGATATTTTAATATTTATATTATACTATAATTATATTTTAGGATGTTTATTTATAATTTATTTATTATTTTATTCTAAAATGATTTTTTCGGTTAAACTATGCTTGGATCAGTTGGACCAGTGAATCAGTGACTAGAGCGGTTCAATGATCGGTCAAATTCTCATAACCTTGGCATGTTTGGCTTGTTAGGTCAGTCTAGACCTCTTAAGGTATATAAATATATAATTTTATTGTATTAAAAAAATACTGATGAGTATGAACGTTTTCAAAAAGGAAAGAAAGCTTGATTCACAAGCAAAAAGTAGAAAGAGAGAACAGAGAATCAGAGAGAACAAAATTGTGTTTCTATTATTGGTAACTGTTTCAGCCCAGTCCAGTAGAGCGGGGACCTAGACCCGAATGCCCGGTCAGCCTAGCGATTACCCGAACCAGAGGGTGACCTGAGCGTCACCCCTCTTGCGTGATCCTTGACAACTGGAGAGGAAACTTCCAGGAAAGAGGACTTGCTCATGTGGGGCCCATGTTAGTACAGACTATATGAGGGGAGGGTCCTACCCCTCCCCCAGGTACGTTACTCACTTGTACGGACACTGACTTGGGCGTCGGAGTCCCTTTTACAGGTAGACCACCCCCCTTCTCACACACGCTGCTTGGTAACCCGGAGGAGCTCGACGTCAAGGTTCATCAACACCAATCTCCCGGCTGTCCCACCTTTTTCACCCTCAGATCTGACCTGTTCGACAAGTGAGCAATCGAACATTGGCACCGTTTGTGGGGAACAACGATAATGGATTTCCTGTTGGGCTCGGTTGGGGAGCAAGAGGAGGAGGAGGAAGTGCACGAGGAGGAGGGAACCCGCCTGATAAGCATAATAGCCTCTATCTCTCGGGAACACATGAGGATCCCCTCTCGTAGGAACGACCCTCCTTCCTGCTCCCCGGAAAGACACCCCTTCGGGGGAACGGGTGGTAACAATGCAAGGATCATGCAAGAGTTGCGCCACCGAGTGCAAAATCTTGAAAGGGAGTTGTCGACTAAGGACCGCTACCGTCCCAGCCTAAGAATCTCCCGTACCCGGTCTCCCCCTAGGAGATCAGAAGCCCGAGGGAGAAGCCCCCGAAGGGACCGTACAAGGCACAGAGCAGACCCACGATCTCCGTTGACCCAGGACGGGTCCAAGGGCCAAGGAGAGAACAGAGAGAGGTCGAGAAGGCGATATGTCCCCATAATCATGGGGGCGACTCCTTCTCACCTATCCATCCTCAAGGTCTAGCTGCTAAAACACTTTGACAAGCCAGCGGATATGAGGTACTGATGTGAGAATTATCGTCGGTCTAGAATTTCTCATTGGAAATAGAACTTCGTTGTAAGCATAGTTCTAAACCAACTAAGTATTCTCATTCAAAGTTTTAAATTTGGTTGTCACAAGTACAAACCCCAATAAAAATAAACCGAGAGTATTTAAACCTCGGGTCATCTCACAAGGAATTGCAATGAAGTGATTAATTATTGGCTATGAAGAAATAAGGAGGGTTTGATTTGATGATTGACAACAAAAGTAAATAACAAGAAAGTAAATGACAATCAACTAATAAAGGAAAGGAAAAGAACTATTGGCTAAGGCATGAAAATTGAGATCAGCATCCTTGTCTACAAACCATATATTGACAATTATGAGGGACCAACCCATCAAGTCTACTTCTATGCTTGAAGTAAGTCAAATAGGCTTGATCAACATCAACCCATAAGTCCCAACCTAGCTACTAATTGACTTAGTAGTAGGCTAGTGTTAACGGTATCAAATTGACCAGTAAGGGTTTTCAAATCACCAATTCAATGAGACCCAATGACTCAAGGTCACCCAATTCCCTTAGCCTAGGCCAAGAGTATAGAAAACTACACTAATACTAGTGGAAACATTTTATCAAACACCTAGAATGCAATAAAAGTAAACATCACAAAATGCAAGAATTAATAAAAGCTATAACTAACATAAGCGAGAAATCAACAATAGCAACTAAGATAAACATAAAAAGACATGGAAACATAAAATTGCATTAAAAGGGAATTAAAATCTACAAGAGTTCATGAACATAAAATCAACAAAATAAAGGAGATGACAAGTAAAATTAGAAGAGCAAAGATGTAATAACAAGAAATTAAAAGGAAAACTAAATCAAAGCAAGAATTAAACCATAGATCTAAGAGAATTTGACCTAAACTACCCTAAATTCTAGAGAGAATGGAGAGCTTCTCTCTCTATAATTCTAACCTAAAATATGATGAAAACTAAACTATCACTACTCCCCCCCATTCCTTTCCAATTCTTGGGTTCAAAAGCATCAGAAATGAGTTGGATTTGGGCCTCCTTGAGCTAAAAAATCACCCCCAGCGTGTTGCCTTTAATGAGGTCACGTGCTGCTTGTCACGCGTACGCATGGGTCACGCATACGCGTCACTGGTAACTTTTCCCCGGGTTGAGAAGTTCACAAACTACACTCCTCTAACAGCCCCAATCGTTGGGGTCTACCAGCAGATAGCCAACAAAGGTATCATGTCAAAACCACGACAACTAAAGGACAGAACAGGCGGGAACGAGAGCCTGTACTATGACTACCACAAAGGCTTCGGGCATAAAACCTATGATTGTTTCAACTTAAATGATGCTTTAGAACAAGCCATTCACGAAGGCAAGTTGGCAGAGTTCTCACAATTTATAAGGGAACCTAGGAGGAGAGAGCACGAGTGTTCTGAAGAGGACAAGAGCCAAGCCGTGAAGCCGAGACAAGAACACAACGAGGACAACGACTGTGGCCTGACCATCGTTAATGTTGTGGTCAAAAGGGACACACCCCCCAGGTCAAAGTCCACAACAAAGAAGGACGCTAAGATCTTGGCCGTATCATCAAGCAACCGTAGAACCCCATCCAGGGAAGCCCCAAGGATATCATTTGGGCCAGAAGACTAATGGTTTCATGACATCCCGGAGAACCCTCCCATGGTGATCACGACAAGAGTCGGAATAGACGTGGTTAAATGAATCCTCGTTGACACCGGTGCCAACTCCAACATCATGTTCAGAAAATGTTTTTGATGACCTGGGGCTTCGAGAAATTGACCTAAAAACTCATCAGCACGGAGTGGTCGGCCTAGGGGACAACTTCATAAAGCCCAACGAGGTAGTCTCCCTCCCAGTTCGCATCGGAGGAGGAGAAGGAAAGAGATTGATAATGGTAGAATTCATCGTACTAAGGGACTCCACGGCCTACAATGTCATCATGGGGAGGAAAATAATCAATGAATTCTCTGCTGTGATATGCGCTAAACTTCTGGTCATGAAATTTGTTGCCGACGATGGATCGGTGGGATCCCTTAGGGGGGACTTGGAAACGGTGGGATCCCTTAGGGGGGACTTGAAAGAAGCATATGCGGTCTTCCTGGCCGATTTGGATGCCAGGATCGACGACAAACCAAGGCTCGAGCCCGAGGAAGATCTGGAGAAATTCAGGGTCGGAGACATGGAGGACAAATTCACCTTCGTGAATAGGAACCTCCCCCATAATCTGAAAGAGCCCCTCATGAAGATCATAAGGCACTACACCAGGAAAGGAGCACAACGGTGAAGAATTGGTGACCCATCACCTTGCCGCCGTAAAACAAGTCCGTGCAAGCATATTCCCTTTGCGTGCCGCAACATCAGCAGCGATTGCATCAGGAAACGCCGCCAAGGATGAGGATCTAATCATATATAATTCAATTTCTATTTTACCCCTTTCTACCTTATAATCCTTAATTGATTCACCAAATTTGCAGAAACCCACGAAGTGTCCTTGGTAGCGCACGAAACACTACCATCGCTGCTCTACCGCGTCACTGCTGCCGATCCATCGTCCTCTCTCCGTCATCGAGCTTTTGCCTCTCATCCACAGTTCTTGAAACCCATACTCCCTCATCCAAGGTGTGCAAAATTCCTAACCTCTGCTGCACCTCGCGCCTCTGTGTGTGTTGTCAATTCGCGTAGCTGCCATCCGTGCTTCTCCCACTGGCTTCGAAGTAGCCCATCTCCTCGATCGTGCGTGAAACCGTTACACCCTCCTCCACCATGCTCCAATCTCATCCATCACCGCCTCTCTCCTGTCACTAGTTAGTTCCTCCAAATTGATGTTCCCTTCTTGTTTTCATTCTTGGTTCAGAATTTTGAAAAAAAATCTATTTCTTTCATTAATTGGGGGTAATTGCTGCTGTTTAAAGTTAGGAATTTCAAGGTATCACTTTTTTTATTTGATTGGTGTGTCTCTGTTTTCGTGTTCATTAGAACTACAAAATTTCAATCAGCAGAAAAGCTTTTGGAGCACACTCTGATCAAGGTTAATTTTCTTTCAACTTTGTCATTTGTTATGAGTATGATGATTTTGATTAACTATTATTGTTCTAGGTATTATCTTATACCCATTAATTGATTCTCCACAACTGACACGCTAGCTAGTTTCTCCAGCAACAAGCCTTGCAAGATCAATGTACCAATAATATTTCAGTAAGAAACATAAAATCAGTAGTATGAATAATCCATTGCCTATTTCATGTTTTGTGGTAGTGAATGATAACTTAGACTTGTTGTATCTCTGCTTATACATATCTAAAGTTTAATTCTTATTCATTATTGGTCCCTTGCCCTAGACACAATTTGATTTTGGAGGCTGCCTTTTGTGCTAATAAAAAATAAATAGTTGGATGGGCATGTATGTAATAATGTTATATTTTTGTTACATTAAATTCTTGAATATTAAAAATGGTGATGTATATAATTTTAAGATATTATACATAAATAAAATATATATTATTTTGAATAATTTTTATTACAATTTAATTTCGGAAGATTGAAGTAATTTTCATCGGCGGTTAAAAACTGCACGGTATAAGCAATGTTTGACCTTGGTTGCCATGAAAAGGGACCATATTAGTAATGCTCTTGTGCCATGCTTATACAATGCTACTCTCTTAACTCTAAGCATATAATAACAGATGAAAAAGGGCCTAAGGGCTATGGCGATAGTATATATTATATATATATATATATATATATATATATATATATATATATATATATTAGTGTCTTTTTCTTTCTTTTCAATTGGTGAATAAAAGATACTGTTAAAGTAATTAACATATGTGCCATGACGCACTACAAGATTAATATTGATTTGAGGGAGTATTTTGATGGAGGTTTTAAAAATCTCCATAATATATTTTATCTATGGCATTTTAAAAAACCTCCACTTATAATTAATTAAAATTCAAAGTTTTGGAATAAAACATCATTTTCTCTTTTTTTCCCCAAAATGTGAGGCACCGAGTTCACTGAGAGAGAATGAAACCCTAAGTTTTCTACATACGTCATTCTTGCCGCTGTTCTCGCTGCCGTTTCCGCCGCCGGTACCGTCACTATTGCTGTGTCCGTTGCGGCAGAGAGCTTCTGGATCGAGAACTTCTGGATCAGGGAGGTTGATGTTTCCCGGTTAGATCCGTTACGAGGATTTCATCGCCAGAATGGTTGCTAAGTAAACTCCTCACATATCAGATCCTTGCAAATTCCATTCGCTCTGCTTCTGGATTTACCTAAATGCGTTCTTTCATTTTTTCAGCTATTTCTGTATTGCTGTTTCTTCTTCTTCTTATTTATTTTTGGTTAACCATGTTATGTGCATTTTGGTTTTTTGCCATATTAATGTCATCATGTAGCTAACAATGGATGGTTTTAGGAGGGATTCAAAAGTTGCTTGGATTGAATATATGTGTATGGTGAGATCCGAAGTGGTCTTTATCTGCTTCTGCTGTAATTGTTTATTGGCTAAATAGACTACGGCCATGGTTGGGCAAATGTGTGTGTTGTGTGTGTGTGTCAAACTTGTGTTCTAATTTCAGAGAAGAAGAACGAGCAGAGCATTGTTTTGGGGGGTTTCAAGTTTCGATTATTTTATTTTTGTTTTTCTGTGAAATTTTGTTTTCGGATTGAATGTGACTCGGAGCGCGCAGCCGAAAGGGTGAAAATGAATGAGGAAAAAAAGATTATTATATGAATATTTTTTCCCTTTGTTTGATGCTTTTGCAGGTTTGAGTTGATAAAGTTTATCAGTTTATTCTGCAACTCATCTCACTCTCACTCTCCAACTATATTTTCTTCCATGTTATCATTATTTTTCAAAAATCTCAATTGGAGGTAAATTACCAAATTTGACATGATAATAATATCTACATTTAATTTACATCTTGAGATGGTGGCTTTTTTTGTGTCTAACAAAACTGATACCAATTGTCCATGGTCCACAGTCCAATTGCATGCTCTACGTTTTTTTTTGTTTCTTTTGTTTCCATGTTTCACTTTGCATTCTTTAGCAAGCTTGTTACATAGTAATGGTTGTCAACTTAACTTTTTCTTCTATCAAATGTAAATGCATCCCAGCATGGTTGACGTTATTATCTACCTATTGTTTCATTGAATTGAATCTCAAATCTAATGCTGGATACTGAATTTGTGTTAGGAAAATGGTTATCAGCTACTATTTCTGAGTGCTCGTGCAATTGTCCAAGCTTATCTAACCAGGAACTTCTTGATTAACCTGAAACAGGTATTGAAAGTTGAAACTAACAGTTTATTTTCAATTATATTGTAGGTTTATTTTTATTCTTTCATCCAGGAATTTATATATGAGATTTTCTTATGAGGGTTTTGTTGGTCTTAGAATGCATGAGTAATTAAGTCCTCATCTGTTTATTTATATCGTGTTTTTCTTTAACTGCCTTTCGTCTTACCTTAAACTTAGATCTATCTCTCTTTAACTGCCTTTAACTGCCTATCTTTCAAGATTTGTTATTTGCTATAATTAAGTGACAAGTGTTGCTCTGAGCCCTGAGCTTGAGGCTAGCGGAGGAAACTTGCTATAATTAAGCGGAGGAGACAAGATTTGTTATCTATAATTACTGATGTTGACTTTTCCAAAGATGCAGAAGCTTTTGTTGATGGATCTTGAGATCTTCCTTTCTTGAGAGCTTCCTCTATTCTGTTGCAACTTTCTTACTGGTATTCCCTTTTATTCTGTATTTTTTTAAGTCAAGACATTAATTACTATTATGTTAGGAGTGATAATTAATTACTTTGTTTTGGTTGGTTGATTTGCATTTTGTATTTTTATTTTCTGTTCTTATTTTTTAAGTTTGACTTATAGAATATATTTAAAATCAATGAGTATTTTTTACTATGTATGTGACTTAGGCTTTTTTACTATGTATGTTTAAAATCAATGATTTAGGCTTTTTTGACACAGGCCTTTCTTTTATTACTACTATAAACACTGCCCTTTTTCCATCTACCAGTTTGATTATTTTCTATGAACATGATTCTCTATCTTTCTTTCTAATTGTGAATTATAATTACTTGATTAATTAACTATTTCCCTTGCTACCTGCTCTTATCAGCTGTCTCTTAACTAGTGTTTTGAGTTACTTCTATTTGCTTATGGTTATTTGTTGTTAAGGCTGAGATTTACTCTAGATTGAAAGCATTTGTATTGGTGCACCCACATATTTGAGCTAATACTCACCTTGAGAGATATTATGCCAAAGCAAAAACTGAGGTACAAAGAGCTTGAGATAGATCTAGCAGTTTACTAGCAGGGCTGTTCTATGTAAATATTTTCGTATTTGTACTTTATCATCCACCACAATGCCATGCTGCAGCTTGAATTATTACATATCTTTGCCAACTTAGAATTTCGCTTCAATGTGTGATAGGCAAGGTTTACATAAAGTTGGGTGTGGAGATTTCTGCTGATGTTGAACTTGTAGAACCATTACAAGAATCCTGTATATGGCGACAAGCTAAAGGTTTAGTTACTGAAATTTCTGGAATTGATGATGGTCTAGGATCCATAGACAAGGTTTTTTCTTTGCCAATTGTAGCATTCTTTGGTGAAGTAGTCTAGTTCTGCAGTTGCCAAAATTTATGTGTTGAACTCTTGGTGCAGGCTAGTGTTGCACAACAGTGGTACGATGAACTGGATGATCTTGCCGCTCCTAAACCCGAAACAGAAATGGTTGTTGAAGATGATAATCTGAATAACAATTTGGTTGTTGACGATAAGAAAATTTGCATCAACTGTTGTGTTTGCAATAGCCCTGGAACAAGTGAGGTATGCATATTTGTTTTTGACCATGCCTTTTTCTCATGTCATTTACTGATTAGAATAGCATACAAGAGATGGTAACATAATTGATGTGCCTTATTCTGTTATCAGTCCAAGTTGTTCTCTTCTGTGGCTGTCTTGAATTAATTTTCTCATTAATCTTGTAAGTTGAGGTATAACTTTCTTCATTATATACATCATTAGGTATATTTCTCAGTCCAACCACTTCACTATTCTTTATAGACTTCCTTTCTGGTGCTTATTTATTCGTTAAATCATGCTTAAGTATGAAATATTTTCCATCTTTACTCTAGATGCATTTAACTTGATATATCTATCATTTTTGTTTCTCTTCTTGATAAGCTCACCTATGTTTGTGCTAGTTTTAGTACATTAGTAACTTGAAGTAGATTGCTAAGATTTATTTTGAATTGGGTCAGAAGTTTTACCACAATTTCTCTTAGGTTTAGTCCCTACTATAGTTATATCTATAAAGTATTGGTTATTTACCTTTGCAAAGCGATAATGTGTAGTCTGTTTCAATTATAAAATGAGTGTTTGTGCATTATGAGAGCCTATATTAATCCTATGAGGTATGTGTATATGTTTAAATCTTTAAATAAATTGAAGATCTGTATATTGAGATTTCATGGAGTTCATTGTTGTTAAATAGGAAGGGAAGCTGAAAGGGTGGGAATTGGATGCATGTGGTGACTGTTGGGTGAGTGAAGGCTGTCTGCTTGATTCAAATGACACTCCTACACCCATTGACGCTTACATGTACAAGTAAAAACCTCGTATAGAATAATTCTAGTAGTTTGATTTAATTTTTTGGACACAATTTTCGTTTCTAAGTTAGCAAACTAGTCTTCTAAGATTTAAATATATTAAGGTGCCTTTAGTTTATATTTTTATTTCTGTTTTTGTTTTTAATATTTTTTATTTTTAAAATTTTATAAAAGAAAAGTATAAAAATAATTTTAATAAAAATAAAAAATGAAAATGCAAATGAAACCCATTCTTAAATTCATGTTTAAATCAATGAATTCAATCCTTACTATTTTTTTAAATAAATATTTTATGTACAGTAAAAATTTTCACTAAATTAATCATTATGTATTTATTAATTTACACATTTTTTATTTTATTGATCCTCCACTTGTTTATTTTCATGTGTATAAAATCAGTATCTTTTTTTTTAAATTTGTCAATATTATAAATATTTATATTTAAAAATAACAATACACCAAATTTATTTTTCATCAGGTTCTTTACTAATTAGGAACTATCACTTCATTTATTGAATAAAAATACCAATACACCAAATTATTCTCTTTATTAATTATTATGTTCTGCTATTTGAGTTTAATTTGCAGAGGAGGCTCGTACTGCTATTAATTATTCTCTTTCATTTTTTTATTTTTATTTTACAAATTAAACTCACTCATGGATTTAATTTCTGGTTTTATTAGGCATTTGCTTGGATTTCTTCTGTTTCTGGGATTAAAGTGGGTACTGGTTTTTCTCTCACCAGTTTCTTGTTATTGCTTTTGAACAAGCACTTGTTGAGGTAAGATAATAATTATATCCTATTTTGTTTTAAATATGTTAGAAGTCTATTATAGCTTTGTAGTTTATTATCTTAGAAATCCCATATATATTTAGTAGTACACATGTCTAGTAATTATTTTTCTCTACTTGAAGTTTAACTAGCAACAATGGATAAATATTGGATTGCTAAGCCACGAAACTCATATGAATATATAGTTGGTCTAGAAAACTTCTTGGATTTTGCATTTCAACATGGAGCAATTGGGAATAGTAAGATAATATGTCCGTGTCCAAGTTGTGGGTTTCGCAAATGGCATGCTCGAAAAGATGTTAGAGATCATTTACTTTACAAACCATTCCCTAAAAATTATGTTGTATGGAACTTTCATGGCGAGAAAGAAGTAACCAAATTCTCAACAAGTGCACATGTCATACACGAGACATTGGCAACTGAACATCCCCTAGATAACATGGTAAATGATGCTTTCGGGATACATATGGATTAGGAGAGTGGTGAAGATTCAGGCATGGAAGATTTTGTAAACGATGAGCCAACAGAAAATCACAGAGACTTTGATGAGTTTCTCAAGGAAGGCAATCAAAAGCTACAGGAAGGAAGCGACTTCACAAAGCTAGAATTCATAGTCAAATTGTATCATATTAAAGTCTTGTGTGGACTAAGTGACAAGGCCATTATCATGATACTTGAGTTGGTGAGGGATGCTTTTAGTTGTGTGAATTTGCCTACGACTTTTGATCAGGCAAAGAAACTAATTCAAAAACTAAGTCTTGACTATGTTAAGATAGATGCTTGCCCCAATGATTGTATGTTGTTTGAGGATGAAGACCCAAACAACATCCAACAAACATGCAGTCATTGTGGTGCTTCTAGGTGGAATTCTAAGAAGAAGAAGAAGAAAAAGCAAGCTGCCAAGGTTTTGAGATACTTTTCGTTGAAACCAAGGTTGCAAAGATTGTTCATGTGTCGTAAAACTGTAGAGCATATGTTATGGCATGCAACAGCGAAGGGAGAAAATGACAAAATGGTGCATCCAAGGGATGGTGAGGCGTGGAAGACTTTTGATTTAACACACAGAGAGTTTGGATTGCAACCTAGAAATGTTCACTTAGGACTTGCTAGTGATGGTTTTAATCCTTATAGATCAATGAGTTCTACTCATAGCATTTGGCCTGCGTTTCTGATTCCATATAATCTTCCTCCTTGGATGTGTATGAAACACACTTCCTTTATCCTGTCAATGGTTATACCTGGCAAGCATAGTCCCGGAAATAATATTGACATATATCTTAAACCACTTGTCAGAGAGTTAAAAGAATTATGGGATGAGGGTATGGAAATTTATGATGCATCAGAACATAAAATGTTTAAAATTCATGCAGCTCTTATATGGACAGTTAGTGATTTTCCTAGTCTAAGCATGCTCTCCGGATGGAACACATATACTGGTTTGGCTTGCCCAACTTGTAATTTTGATGCAAAACCTTGTTATCTTAATCATAGCAAAAAATGGTGTTATATAGGTCATCGACGTTTTCTTGGTAGACAACATCGATTCAGATTAAGTAGAGTTCATTTTGATGGACACACAGAAGAACGTGATCCCCCAACTATATTATCAGGATCCAAAATTCTGGCACAAGTAGAAAATATTGATGTTACATTCGGAAAGAAAGAAAAGTTGAACAAGAAAGGAAAAAGAGGTAGGCAAGCAACTATGCAAAGTGGAGAAAGAGAAGCATCTTTTTTGAACTTCCATATTGGAAAACCAACTTGTTGCGTCATAACCTTGACTTTATGCACATTGAGAAAAATGTATGCGATAATATTTTGTATACTTTGCTCAATGAGAAATCTAAAACAAAAGATAATCTCAATGCCCGAAAAGATCTACAAGACATGGGAATAAGGCGTGATCTTTGGCCAGATGATAATGGAAAATATCACCTTGCTTTGTATTCACTAACACGAGATGCTAAAAAGGTCTTTCTTGCAACTTTGAAGAATGTTAGAGTGCCCGATGGTTACTCAAGTAATATATCTCGATGTATTGATGAGGCACAACAAAAAATCATTGGACTTAAAAGTCATGACTGTCATATTTTGATTGAGCAGTTGCTTCCACTAGCAATCCGTAATGTGCTGCCAAACCAGGTTACCTCAGTTTTGATAGAGTTCTGCTCATTTTTTAGAATTCTCTGTGGTAAGAGTCTAAGTCGTACAGAACTTGATAAGCTCCAAGATCGCATTGTGATTACTCTTTGCCATTTGGAAATGTTATTTCCTCCATCATTCTTCACTGTTATGGTGCATCTAACAGTCCATCTTGTTGAGAAAGCAAAACTTGGGGGGCCAGTCCATTATCGATACATGTATCCTATCGAAAGGTACAATAATGCTTTCCCTTTTTAAAATAAAAATCATTTGATAAAATTGTAGTACATTGACAATTTATCCATGTAGGAAATTGGGACACTTGAAGTTCTTTGTACGAAATAAAGCACATCCAGAAGGTTCTATTGCTGAGGGTTATTTAGCTGAAGAGTCTCTTACTTTCTGTTCTTGGTATATTGACGACATGGAGACTAGATTTAACAGGCCTAGTCGTCTTTGTTATGATCCCCCTTATGAAATGTCTTCAGTCTTGCCCAAGTTAGGTACTCCACATGGAGGCCATTCAAACTTCAATTTAACTAAAATAGAGAAGTTGCAAGCTCATCGTTATGTGGTTTACAATCACGAAGGTGTGAAACCATATATCAATGCCTTTAGAGACCACATTAGGAGAACTTCAAAGGGAAGAAGACTCTCACCTGCAGAGATAGAAAAGAAAGTTAATAAAGATTTTGTTGATTGGTTTCAAGCATTGGTAAGTGAAAATTCATATTTTATAAAGTATACATTGTATATTAGTTAACTAAATAATCTTGACTGATACTTTTTATTTATTTCAGAGTGTGAATCCAGATAATCCATACGAAATGTCAACTGATATAAAGTTTCTTGCACGAGGCCCAATGATGAATGCAAGGAGATTTTCTGTTTATGACATCAATGGGTATAGATTTCGAACTTTGACTAGAGAATTTGGTCTTAAGACACAAAATAGTGGAGTATTCTTAGTCTCTAACACACCCTGCATTGCAAGTATTGCTGATAGAAATATGAGACAAGAAAATTTGCCATATTATGGCAAGTTAGAAGATATAATTGAACTTAACTACCATGGACAATTTGCTGTTGTTCTTTTTAAATGCAAATGGGCTGACACTACTAGGGACAGAGGCTATAAAAAGGACCATTGGAATTTCAATTGTGTCAATTTTGATAGATTAATTCACACGGGTGAGCGTGAGGAACATGAACCTTATATTGAAGCATCTCAAGCACAAATGGTGTATTATGTTGATGATATGGTAAATAAAGGGTGGAGTATTGCTGTGCATGTCAAGCCAAGGGATATGTATGACATAGGTCAAGGAAATGAAGATATAGTGTACGAAAATGAGCCGTATCAAGAGCAAGAACTTGAACAATTATTTGACCCCAATAATGAGTACATCCAATTAGCTACCAATTTATTAGATAGCGATGCTATTGAAGATAATGTAGCTACTAACTTGGCAAGGGATATGTTTGAATGAAAGTTTGTACAAAATTTTACCAAAGGTAACGTTTTATGCTTTTTATTTATTATGTGCTTGACATTTTACCAAAGGTTGATGATGTTATTAATTAATAATATTTATTTATTGGAGCAGATTTCATATGGAAAGACAACCACTAATAATAATTAGTAGAGGCAGAGCTTTGTACTGAAGTTGGAATTGTTACCAGAGGTATTATTATCACTATTACCCTTTTTAATTAATAGTATTTGTTGCTGTTGAGATTTTTCTGTGTGCTGCATGCATTTGTTATTTAATTTGAGTTGCTTATTGGGACTTGGATGAACCCTTGTGTTGGATCAATGGCTGCTGAAAATGTGACGAGTGTTAATTGCAAGAGGGCTACATGCAAGATGGGTAGCAGCACCATTGCTGCATGTTGGAGGTTGTATTTTCAAAATGTTTATTGCAAGGTTTGGAATTCAATAGTTGATGCCTGAGGATATATATATATAGATAATGATGATTTCTTCTTTGACATTCTTACTCCATTCTTCATTGAAAAGTATTGGCAACTCTAAAATAGCTATATGTATGCGGGGTATTAGAATGAAAACAGTAGTTAATAAATCAACAAGCTTCTTTATTTTTTGGAGTGATTTTAGGGATTTAAATACTTGATTTTGATGCACTAAACTAAATTAAAAACCGATTGAAAATGTGAACAGCTATTGATTCCAATTATGTGACTGTTTTTGTAGATATACTCGATGGCTCATGGACCATGACTATCACTATCAGTCGCCATGCCCAAAAAGAAAAAGGCATAAATTACAGGCTTGTGGATGGTGCTAATTCTATGCTACTGTTTTTATATATTAGATGGTGCTACTTCTATGCTACTGATTTTATTTTGAGGCTTTTTTGTAATTAGATGATATTGAAATATTAAAGTTGTATTATTTTACTTTTTAAAGAAAAACAATAATAGTTATGTAGAACAATATCATATGGAATTGTGTTTGGAACTATTGACATTGAGAATATTTTTATATATAGAGTTATATCTTATATTGAGAAATTGTGTTATAAAAGATTTAGTTTTTAAATTTTGATATTAAAAAATAAATTTCTAATTGAGAGTATATGAATGAGATGAGATTAATGAATGATTTGTAATTAAAAATAAATAATTAATTACAGGATTTGTGGAGGTTTGAAAATCACACAAAATAGTTAATTCTTGTTAAATTAAAAAATTAATTTGTGGGGGTTTTAAACTGCCATAAAAGTGATTTAAAACCGTCACAAAAGTCTAATATAAAACCCCCACTAAACACTCACAAAACCCCCACTGAATAGATTGTGGAGGTTTTTAAAAACACCCACAAAAGATTTATTTGGTTTATTATGTCTGTCGAAAATATAAAAGCTTTTTTATTATACTTTCTGTATATTGTGAACCCAGTCTTAATTTATGTTTTGTAGCATAAACCTTCAAAGGGAAAAAAAAAAAAAGAGGCTGATAGGACACTAAACATAGTACTGAAAATTTATTACTCATCTTGACCATATAATTGTGATAAGGTTTCATGTGTCTAACTTGATAAGTATGTGTCTTGTCTTATTTTGTATCTTGTTTTGGTTAAAGTGTTTAATTAGAAAAGTCAAGTATGATCCTTTTCGAATGTTGTCCACCTTATTAACTAAAGTAGTACCATTGCTTAATGATGAGAGATGGAGGGAAAAAAACTTAAACTTTATTAAATTTTGGATAAGGGATGTGATATTTGAAAATTACTTACATACTAAAAGCTAATTCAACAAAAGAAAGGTAGTACATGTTGAGAAAACTTGCAAGCAATGTATTTTAGGGGAGGGAAAAAAGACTCTGGTGAAAAAATGGAAGAAGTTGGTAAAGTTTTGAATCACTAATGCATTCATGCATGTTATCATTTGATTGATGAATGGAATGTTAAAATGAAGAGGTATTTTTAAGTTCTAACTAACATCTTGATAGTGACCCTTTATCCCATTTTTTATTTGTTTGCTTGGTAATCGTTGACTGTTATGTTCAATAAAATGGTAGAGAATAGAGAAGTTGAGTAAAGTGACTTGATTGAAGGCATGCATCTCAGCATACGAATATGTGAATTTTGTTGGAGTGATGATTTTTTTATTCTTGCCCTGCCTTTTTTATTCTTATTTTTTTATGTTTTTTTTATTGAACCAATTATTTGTACTTACATGGTAGAAGACAGGACATGAAAACTATAATATAATATTCTTAGAAGTATATCTAAAATCACATATCTACAATTTCAAGATTCTATTCTCTATCCATTATGACTGTTTAGTTATATTTTTGTTTTAATTATTTTTTAAATCTAACTTTCATTCCTATTTTCTTTTTCATTTTTTAAGGAAGCTTTTATCTTCTTTTCATTTTTTGGACTTGGAACCAGCGATTCTTTCTCCCAGTAATTTTTTAGAAAGCACAAAATTTTACAAT
The DNA here is from genome assembly GCF_014773155.1 of Arachis stenosperma. NCBI lineage: Eukaryota > Viridiplantae > Streptophyta > Magnoliopsida > Fabales > Fabaceae > Arachis > Arachis stenosperma. The sequence goes on along the minus strand of NC_080378.1, from coordinate 42,456,348 downwards.
GAGTAAGCAACCCGCCTAATATCTTTCGTGTGCCTCATGTTATTCGGGATGTATTGTAACTTTGTTTCTATTTTCACTGAGTTATTCTGCTGCCTCCTACATGAGTTTGCTTGCAGTAAATTATCAAATATTACCCGTGTATTACTCTCCCATCTCATAGTTGTGATAAACTGTTATTGGTTCTCCTGACACATAGCCCATTTTTTTTTAAGTTTTTTTTTGTTTTATGTCTTTGTTTACTGTTTATTTATTTGTTTGTGCTATCTCATTAGATTAGACTTTGATAAGAGCTGGATTAAAAAGCCACGAGGTAGTGCTAAATATAGAGACGGTCTGAATAGATTTCTTGACTTCGCATTTGCCAATGCATCATCCGATAGGATGATACATTGCCCATGTCCTTTGTGTGGGTTCCGGTTTTTCCAAACTAGAGAGGATGCGTACGATCATCTTCTGATGAAACCCTTTCCACCTAACTATACCTTTTGGTTACATCACGGTGAGAGGATTGTAGATGAGAGCTCCAACAGTAGAGAAGAACTAGAACCCACTGAAAATTCAGGAGATCAAATGCGTGACATGAATTGCTTGATGATGGCGAGCAGAAATTGTATCTGGGATGCTCAAGATTCTCGAAGCTGTCTTTTTTGTTGAGGTTGTACCATATCAAGTGCACGTGCGGAGTGAGCGACAAAGCTTTTGGTTTGATTCTAGAGCTATTGGGGGATGCCTTTGAGCATGCAGGGATTCCGAAGACATTGCACGATGCCAAGAGGATCATAAGGAAGCTCGGTATTGAGTATAAGAAGATAGATGCATGTCCAAATGACTACATGCTATACCAGGGCTCTGATCAAGACCTGTCTAGATGCAAACGATGTGGAGCATCCAGGTGGAAGCAAAAGACTTGGAAAAATTTCTTAGTAAGGATCAACACCGTTGTCAAGAAGAATGGGAAACCTCTGCCAACGAAGATTCTTCATTACTTTCCTCTGATTCCACGATTGTAGCGATTATTCATGTCCAGCAAGATATCCGTGGACATGTTGTGGCACTAGAGAGGAACCAACTCTGACGGTTCTTTGAGGCATCCTAGGGACGGCGAGGCGTGGAAAGCCTTCGACATGAGATATACTAACTTTTCTGGCGATCTGCGTAGTGTTCGCTTAGCCTTGGCCAGTGATGGCTTCAATCCTTATGGAAACCTGACTTCAGAGTACTCAATATGGCCGGTGATTCTTATTCTGTACAACTTCCTCCCTGGATTTGCATGAAACAAACTAACTATATTCTTTCCATGATTATTCCTGATCCTAAAATGCCTGGCAATGACATAGATGTCTACTTACAGCCTCTGATCGACGAGTTGAAGCAGTTGTGGACTGGTGTTGATACGTACGGTGCAATTGAGAAGAAAACCTTCAAGATGCATGCTGCGTTGTTGTGGACTATCAGCGATTTTTCGGGCTTGGACAATTTATCTGGCTGGAATACATACGGTGGGAAAGCTTGTCCCACGTGCAATTCGGATGCTGAGACTAAGCGACTCACCTTCAATCAGAAATGGTGTTTCATGGGTCACCGTCGCTTTTTGAATCACGATCACAGATATAGATAGGACTAAAGTAGATTTGATAGTAAGGTAGAGAATAGATCCCCACCTATTGAATTGACTGGCAGGGTGGTGCTGAGCAAAACCGTCGGTTAAGAATTCCTTCTCGGTAAAGGAGAGATATAACGTCGTTGCAAGTATAGATCTCAACCAACAAGTAACACTCGATCAAAGTTTAAAATTTCTATTTAGGCTGAGAGTCTTTCAACCTCGGGTCGTTCTCCCTAGGAATGCAATTGAGAGTGTTACACTTTCGGTTGTGAGGAAGAGGGGGTTTTGAATTAAAGAATGAAAGATTAAAGAAACTAAGCAATAAAAGAACTAAGCAATGATAAAAATTTATATTAAAGCAAGTAAAAGGAAAACAAGATCAAAACTAGTGAAAATGCTATCAATGTAATAAAGCTTTGACTTGGGAATAAGAGGGTCCAAGGAATTCTATCATCACCATAACCACAACTATGATAATTATGATGAGTCAATCTCACCTAGTTAATCCCTAACATCAAGGAGTAAGTCAAGCAAGCATAATTGATCTTAATCCATGAGTCCTAGCTGACTTACCAAACTAGTTGATAAAAAGCTAGCGTCAATGGAAATAAGAGCCAACTAACTACTCACGAATTACCACTAAATGTCAGACATTATGACTCTAGTATCCTAGGAACTCAAACCACAAGCCAAGGTGTGAAAATCTACTCAAAATCTAATGTTGGCATTTTCACAAACACCTTGTGTGCATAAAAGTAAAACATGGGAAATTGTAAAGAAAATGTGACAATTATAACCAACTATCAATAAAACCAAATATAAACAAGCAATCAAACATAAAGGAAGCATGAAACATAAAATTCATTGATCAAAACTTCAAGAAACACAAAATTGCAAATATAAACAAAGTAACTTAAACCAAAGGAAATGAAGGTGCTTTAATTGAAAGGAAATTGAGAGTACTTACAATTAAAGAAGCAAAATCAAAGATCAAAGTTTGCTCTAAAATGCTATAATAAAGATGAAAATAAAAACCCTAATAGAGCAATCTACTCTACACTACTCCTACTCCTATGGAAGCTTCCTATACTACTACTACCTAATTCAAGTGAGCTCTCTTGATAAGTGTTGATGTCCCCTTTATATAGCACTTCCATTCAACATTTCAGCCTTCCAAAAATGATCTAAAGGCCTCCAAATTTGCACAGCACGTGTTTCATTAATGAATTCATGTGCAGGGACCTGTGCGGGCGCACAGACGTATGCGTCCGCACATTCGGCTGAAAGATGACCTGTGCGTACGCACAGGTGCTTGTGCGCACGCGCATATGGAAATTCTCGCTTGTGCGCGCGCACGTGAGGTTGTGCGCACACAGACTTCGCTATGTGTGTTTTTCCTTGTTTTCTTCATGTTTTCTCCCTTGTACATGCTTTCTTCCACTTTTGGCCATCCACTCTTGCCTCTAAGGTCTGAAATCACTCATAAACCATATCACGGCATCAAATGACATAAAAGTGGAATTAAAAATCACTAATCTATGCATTAAAAAGCATGTTTTCACATTTAGGATCAAATTAGCGATCAAACACAAAAGTATGCTATTTGGGTGCTTAAGTGTGAGTTCATATGCTAGAATCCATCCAAATTGAGTCAGAATATATAAGAAAATATGGACTCATCACAGGGATATCTTGAGACAGTTGGAGGGTGTGCACATCTCACTTGGCAAGGCGCAAGCGGTTTGTGGTAAAAGAAGGCGCGGATAGTAGACTATGGTGCAAGACGAGTCTCCTTGGAAAAAGAAGAGTATATTCTTTGATCTACCATACTGGGAGACCAACGAATTATGTCACAACCTTGACGTCATGCACATAGAGAAGAATGTGTGCGCCAATATTATTTTTACCATACTGAACAAGAGTGGTAAATCCAAAGACCACCTAAAAGCTAGAAAAGATCTCCAATTGATGGGAATCAGCCATGACATGTGGCCACTTGAAGGTGGAAAGTATCCATCTGCAGTCTTTACCATGTCTAATCCACAGAAGGATGTCTTTCTGAAGACCATCAAGAATGTGGTCTTTCCAGACGGGTACTCTAGCAACATTTCTTGCTGTGTTGATTTAAAATAGCGGAAGTTATTAGGCTTGAAGAGTCATGACTACCATATTCTAATGGAACATCTATTACCAATTGCATCAATACATGTATTGCCCACCCTTGTGTCTGCCGTCTTGGCAGAGTTATCAACCTTTTTCCGACAAATATGCAGTAAATCCATAGATCTTCAACAACTTCCTCTCCTTCAGAATCGTGTTGTCCATACTTTGTGCCACATGGAGATGATATTTCCATCTTCCTTCTTCACAGTCATGGTTCATCTAACGGTGCATCTGGTCGAGGAGGTACGCCTTGGTGGCCCAGTGCATTATCCGTTGATGTACCCAATTGAGAGGTAAAAATCAAAATAAGCCTTCTCGACCTTTTTTATTAAGATAGCCTGAACCTAGTAGTTTACTTATTATGTTCTCGAAGGTACCTATGTCGTCTCAAGCACTACGTGCATAATAGGGCATAGTCGGAAGGCTTAATTGCAGAGGGCTACTTATCCGAGGAGATCCTCACGTTCTGTTCAAGGGACCTAGATAATGTCGAGACCAAGATCAACCGACCGATGTGCGTTGATGATCGGCTGACCGAAGCTCCATCGAGCGAAAATTGCCTGCATGTTTTCAGAGGTTGGAAAGGCAGTCAGTGCTGCTTCATTTTTACTCTAACAGCAATCGAAAACCTTCAAGCACATCGTCATGTACTGGTCAATTGCATTGCTATAGAGAAATTATTGGAGTAAGTATGGAGTGTGAGTTCTACAAGTATAAAGTGAGCCAATATGGTATTGAGAGTACTGACTTGCAATCAACTTTTTGTGTGAACAGTGACTTCAGAGCATTTACAAAGAGAAAGTTGCAAAATAAAATAAGGTCCCAGTATCACATAGATAGTGTTGTAAACAGAGAGTTTCCCAACTGGTTTAGGCATGAGGTAATCCTTTATATCTTAGGATTCTTACTACCTTTTGATGCTATCTTGCGTCTAATTGTTCCATGCCAGGTTCTCTTTGGAAGCACTAGTAATTCGAACGAGTTGCAGTGACTTGCTTGTGGTCCCATTGCTCATGCTAGACACTTCACGGCTTACAACATCAATGTATTTAAATTTAGAACCATGTCGAGGGAGGAAAGGATGAAAACACTAAATAGCAGAGTTTACGTCACTTCAGATACTAGAAGTTATGCAAGCAAACGGGATAACAATGTTGCTGTTGGCGGTGTCTCGTATTACGGGAGATTAGTAGATATCGTTGAGCTAAACTACAGTGGTCAATTCACGGTAGTTTTGTTCAAGTGTCTTTGGGAAAACACCACGTCGGGCAGAGGCATACAACAAGACGTATTGGGCTATACATGTGTCAACTTTGCCACTCCAATTCACACCGGTGATCGAGAAGATGACGAGCCATACATCTTAGCATCTGAGGCGCGTCTTGTGTTCTATGTGGATGATGAGGTTGACAATGGATGGAGTGTCGTAGTCCATATGAAGCCAAGAAATTTGTTTGACATGGGTGAAGATTATGAACATTGGGAGGTTGACCTTCATCCCCAGTCTTGTATGACTAGCTTGCTTGAATTTGATGTCGAAGGCTTGCGGTTGACACGAGACGGCGATTTAGAAGAATCCTCTAATGACAGCGTTAAAGATTGTGATGATGCCGCCGATTCATAAATACATTTCTTCGTCATGCATTTAGCTCATATTCATAGGAGATTCTGCATAAATAATACTATCATGCTTCACCAATGATTTACTGTGGCTTGAATTTTAGTCATATCATTAGACAATATATTGAACTAATTGAGTTATTTTAGATATTTAAAAACTTATTCTCTTATAAAAAGCTCTTTTATCTAATTGGTTTTTCACAATGTTGTAACCTCTCCTTCAAGTCTTCTTACAATCACATGTTTATATTGTCCTTCTACATTCTTTCTATGTATGCGGCCTATATGGGGAATTGGAGAGCCAAGGCTTCTTTTTGGTTTTCCAAAATCACTGGTTCATAGAGAAGATGATAGATGCATCTCAGTTCTCTTCGTTGGACCACGCAACATCCTTTGCAAGGCAGTTGTGGTTCAAAGAGTTTCTGTATACAATCATGGCTGGATACATTCTCTGGACACAGACACCTCACTCAAGCCATTGGTCATGCGCTTGCTTTAATGATGAAGGTTTGATTGCTGTTGCCCGTTTAAATTTAGAGGTCTTTTTCATATTTTTTGGATGATCAAACCCGATAAAGATTTCAGTTGATTATGTTAAAATTTTAGGAATTGTTTCAATGGGACCGAAGGTACGTCGCTAAATTTGGATTTGGGTTTACAACAAGTACGGACACGTGGTGCTCATAGAAAATACTTAATGAGGTGAAGGTAAATATTCATGTGTTTACTCTTGTATTTTATAAAAGTTTTTTATTAGCAATAAGGAGCATATAGTACTCCATGTCAGCCAAAAATAGCTATGATTAGCTAGCTAGTTATTATACATGTCAAATGCTCTTTCATATTTGGTTAGATAAATACATTTAGTTTCCAGTTAATCTGAATTTTCTGAGGTAGATAATTTGCTTTGCAATTTTAGCTGCTCTAATACTCACTCCATCTCTGACTTATGTACACTGCAACCTTGTGGAACTTTTGCTGTTGGTTTAATTCTTGGTGTACAATTCAATTCTCAATAAGCTTAAAAGGGTATCTGGGTGCTGGTGCACCTGAGGCATTATGGAGTTTACTTTTAAGAAAATCTTTTTCTTATGATAAAAAGAAATAATCAAGCGCTTGTACAAAATTCTACATAGTAAGCTCTGTCCAGTTGTCTAACCCAACACATATTTTATGTTTATAGTGAGATACTTGGTAATTTAAGAATGTGTTTAATTTATATATTTCTTCTACTGAGAAAGTTAATTAAGATTTAAGGTACACAAGGTTAGCAGCAGTATCCTTTACTTCGCATTCTATGAAAAGTTTTGTATTTTCTTTAAGAACCTATCAAGAAATTTTGGTGTCTATGTCATGATGCTACTAAGCACTGAGCTCGTTTATCCCAAGAATTCGTGACTTAAGTCAGGAGCTAATTGTATATTGTGCCTTTTTTTTATAAGGGAAGTTTATTGTAATTTAACTTTTGTTTATTCAACATAGCAAGCAGTGACTCTTACTGCATAGCTGCCTAGAATTACATATTCTAGCCAACCTTGGAGTATGACGTTGTTCTTGTATCATAAAGGCTTCTAAAACTATGTAGTTATCACTCTGCAGTTTCTTAAACCATCGAGCAATATCAGAGAGTAATATCTTTTTAACGTCTATTTGATCTTTGTGTGTTTTCCTTATTATTATTATTATTATTATTATTATTATTATTATTATTATTATTATTATTATTATTATTATTGATTCTTTTCTATGTCAATTATCATATCAAGATTTGGAAATAAAGATTCTTTTTTGGACATTATTTATGCATTATTTATGGTATATTGTCTAGGCACGTTATGAAAACTCTATTGTTGTTGAACTGGATATCGTAGTACTGGAGGAATTCAAACTCATAGAACTTGCCCTTGAACGACTATGGGACAGTAAGAAAGACTTGAATTTTACGAAGTTTATGTAATCTGATTATATTCACACACTAATTCCTCCTATTCTGGGCTTGTTTGGCTATGATGCAACTCTCAGGAATGTCTCGAGACAAGGTTCAAAAGGAATCTGAAGAACCAGAAGAGGTGGTTCCAGATTTAATAGAGGAAGAGGATGTTGTCTCCTCCGATAGTTCTGATGAGGTTAATTCTGCTAGACGGAAGGCTTCCATGCTGTCATATTACCTCAATAAGACGCTAGAAGAGAATGAATATCCTTATAGTGAAATGTCTCCTGAGAAGAAGAATGTGTGGCACTTGGCTATGTGGGCTACATGATACCTGAATCCTTGAGGATAGTACAGTAGATTAGATATAAAATTTTGGTCTAGGTTGTATAGAATAGCTGAGACGTGTTTGTTGAATTTGTCTTGACTTTATAACTGTTCAGTATCTTATGAGGGATTGTGGGGATGCTACATTGAAGGCCAATGGTCTCCCATCTTTTTTATGTCTCCAATTTGGTGAAACATTATTATTATTATTATTATTATTATTATTATTATTATTATTATTATTAATTCTAGCCTTATGTTACATCTGTTGAATAATTAAAATGATGGTGTCAAATGTGAACATGTTAAGGTTTTGGATTCGAGTTTGCGGACAGCATAAGAATCAAGTTTAAGACCATATATAATGGTACAATCTTCTTGCTTGTCCTTAAGCCTGCTGTGATGGCAAGTTCAAAAGGCACACTGTGATCTTTGCCATTGAATTTGTTTGGAACTACAATTCTCCACCAAAAGGCAAGAAAATCTTAGAAAGATCGAATCAGTGGATAAAATTAATTGCATTAGATGTCTACAATGAGCTATTTCTAATACTAAGAGAAGATGTTCTGTACATATATTAACCTGCAGTGGAAGTCAAATTATTCAAGAAGAAGTATTGTGATAGAATTTAGTATATTATGTATATTGAATTTTTTTTCTTTATACCTTGGTAGTATTATGACCATCTAAACTACTCAACTAACTTAACTAATTAACTAACTTAACTAACTTGGCTGGTGTGCTAACATCAACAAAATTTTTTAAATATTTTGTGACCATCTAAAATGGTGTCCATGCTGCTGGCTTGGTTAGCCAACCTACTCTTTATTCCAACCAAACAGTTGGACCTACAATGGTTCATCCATCTGAGTTTGCTTTAAAGGGGTCAATTTGGAAAGATCTTATTGAACCTGGGTTAAGCATTCATTGATTGTTGGGATTGGAATACAAGTGCTTTAGCAGGTAGTATCTATATGTTCATGTTGTTTCAATTCTCTTTCAACACCAAATGATAATCAAATCTGTGCAGTTTGCATGGATAAACATCTGCTCCTTTAGGATGGCCTATGGACTAATTCCAAACATACTCTGCTCTGAGATTTTTCCAACCAGGGTGTGCGGCCTCTGCATTGCTATGTGCATGCTAGTGTTCTGGATTCGAAACATAATTATTACATACATTGTGTTTAACGAGATGTTTTTTCGTGGGGATTTTTTATTTTTTAGAGGATGTGAATCCTTGTTGAAATCTACAGTTGAGGCAATGAGAATAATAATGTGCCTTTGTTCATCACCAACTGCATCTACATTGCAACAAGCTCATTCTAGTACAAGTTTAAGCCTACCACTATAGCAAAATCATTTTCATAGGTCATCTTGTAACACCCTACCATAAAGAGTCTTATGCTTAAGTCATAATTCAGAGATGGCAAGGTATTACGACCTCTAAAATAAAAATTTAGTACGTATAGTAGTATGAATGATTGATTATAACTAGGAGCCTTTGTAGAAAAAGGGGTAAACAAAAACCGCAACTCAAAAGCGCAACACTCCGATCGATAACGTAACGAACAAGGATAAACCAACGCGAGATTATATATATACAAAAGAGTGTCAAAAACGGGAATATCAAGGCTCAAAATCCGGCTGCGAAGATAACCGGTCCGAGCATAACAGTATATACACATGATAAAATAAGGAAAACCCCAAGGAAACCCAAAGGGACACAAATACATAAAACCTATTCTCCAAAATTCTCCCATAAAAGGATTCATCACAGTTTGTATTATTTAATGGAGATAAAGTATCTAAACAAAACATATAAACCAAAAATAGCCCCGAGAACAAAGGATCTTCGCGAGAATAGAAGTCTCCAGCATGCCTCAGCGGGAAACCTCACGTCCTGCATCTGAAAACCACAAAATCCGCATGGGTGAGAACCAGAGGTCCCCAGCATGGTAACAGCTTCCACATATATAATACATAATAATAGAGGAAAGCCAAAGGCAATCCTATAACTCCCTCCAGATAAAATCAAAGCTTATAAACAAGCTAAACCATATAAGGGCATCTGACTAAAGATTCTTCAGTCTAACTAATACTTTCCTTTCCAATTCCTTCAAACCTCCCAACCACCAGCAGGAGTATATTATAGCAAACACAGATATATCAAACAAAGAATATACAAATAGTAGCAGTTAAGACATTTAGACAATTAGCAAGTAATATGCAGTCAAATAGGCAATCTCAAACAATTCACATAGTATGCATATGATGAATGCCTGTCCCTAGTGGCCGATGATATCATCTTGTCGGTTATATAGCCAACCCGACAAGTCCTGGTCGCTAACCATTGGACTGTCCCTCTGTCGTGCATCCCCAAACTCGAGTTATACTCGTTATAAACGTGATCATAAACATGATCCATATCCTTCACCCTCACTGGTGAATATTTACGGGGGTTCGAGCTCATCCGGGCCTTTCACAGTGCCCGGCCACACTTACAACATAGGGTTAACAGAGCTTCGAGTCTCAACCTGGAGCACGTGGTGGCTAGCCACTGCTACTACCCAAGAAAACTCGTACTCAGATAGTGGAAGTGCAATTTCACATTTATCAATAATTCAGCATCAACATGCATGAATTCTCATCCATGGATCAACATCCATACCAGCCATTTCGGCTCACGGTTCAATCCAGAACCAGCCAATATTCATAGCATACACAGCAATTCCGGCTCATGGTTAAATCCATAACCAGCCATTTCATTAACAATTATAGCCTTTCGGCCCATGGCATAACAATCACTTCCACCACCATCCTCCGCATCTCACATAATCATCTTGATCCTCATTGATCATTCTTATTTCCCTTGCTTCACTCGCAAGTTACCTCATTCACTAGCCCCTTTTTACTAGCTAGGCATGCCATAATGATTTAAGACATAAATGGTGAGATCGGAGGCTTAGAAGTATGAGATTTGGCTTTTAAAACTCAAAAATCAACTTTGGGATGAAAACAGGGCCACGCGCACGCGCACTCCACGCGCACGCGTGGATGGCCTCAAAAACTCATCGGCGCGCAAGCGTCGTGCACGCTAACGCGTGGATTCCAAACTTGCCCATCGGCGCGCACGCGTCAACCACGCGTACGCGCGGGTGTTCTCGTGCCCCAGGCACAACACCGGCACAGTTCTGGCATAACTCTCGGGAAAATGGCTGGGCATTGGGTGCAGCACAATCGGCGCGCCCGCGCACATCACGCGTACGCGTGGATGGCACTTTACGGAAGATCGGCACGTACGCGCCAGGTACGCCCACGCGCAAGGGGTCATTCTGCTAAAAATTTTCTAAGTTAAAAGCTGCAGAATTTCACAGATTTAGACCCCAATCTTCCAACGGACATAACTTCCTCATTTTAAATCGTTTCTCACCCGTTCTTCGAACGGCATGGACATTCCGGATCCAATTTCATTTCTAAATAAATTTGACACAAAACGAAGATCCGTAGTCCAAGTTATGTCCCGTCAAAGTATGCCCAAAAACCATATTTTCATACAAAACCACAATATGCCATTTTCAAAACAAACCATTTTCAACTCTTTTCAAAATCAATCAACACATGCCAATTTCATCCCTTTTCTTTGAAATCAATCAAAATATATCAAATTCAACATCAAGCCTCCTCACTCACACATTGACACATTACCACAATTTACAAAATCACTATCTCATCATTTTAACCCGCTTTACCCAAGTGGCTCAAACTCAAACATATTGACATATCATATACTATTCCTTATGCCAATTCTCGACAATACCAATTCCAATAAACCATTATTGTACACAATCAACATCATACTCACCATCAACATGGTTCACCCACAATTCAACCATAACCAATCATTAAGCATATATCTCAACATGCATATTTCTCATACATCATACTATCAAGGCATCAATACTCATCATCACATATATGACCACATCATATATCTCAATCATTCAACAACATCAACCATTCAATGCCTATCTTAGGGCCTCTAGCCTAAGTATTTCCTACCACATTACATATTAGATACGGGAAACCGAAACCATACCTTAGCCGAATTTCCCAAGCTCCACCGGAGCACTTCCAAACCACTTAACCACAAGCTCTCAAGGCCTCAACACCACCAAGAACAGATTTTTCACCACCAAACCCTTTCCAAGCTTTTCAAAGTCACCAATCAAGCTCCAATATTCACATATACACAACCTAAGCCACAATCATCATACCCATACACAACATCTCAAAACCCAAACATCATAAAACAACAAAATACACTAGGGTTGAGAATCTTACCACACCCAAGATCCAAGGAGACAAGATTAACCTTCTCCTTCAAGAGAGTTGGGTCCTATAACATCAAAGAACCCAAAATCTCAACATTTTACCCATGAAACTCGAAAATAAGGGCTGAGATTTCGAACAGCAACACGTGGCTTACCTCAAGATTGGTTGTATGGGTTTTGTAGAGCTCTCCGCAGTGAACGCGTGGCCGCAAACGGAGCGGCAATCGGAGCTCTAGATCAAAAGTTATGGTGGTTTGAAGATCAACCAAGGGAGAGAACTTGAGAGAGTGTTCTTCCTCCCTTTCTTTCTAATTTCAGCTTGTGTGTGTAACAAATGAGGAGAGAGAGTGCTGAAAACTAGGGTTTTGGTTAAGTTATATTGGGCCAAGGGCCCACTTTGGGTCCGGTTGGCCCGGTTTGGCCCGTTCGGTCCAATCTTGGTCCGAATTCTATAAAATTGGTACCAAAATTCTCGTCTCAGTCTCCTCTATCACCTTTAGCCATAAAAATCACATTTTAGGCTTTCTAGAATAAATTCTCATTTATGGGTTAATTAGCCGCTAATTAACTGGGTTTTACATTCTACCCACCTAATTGGGAATTTTGCCCACAAAATTCAAATGAAATTACCTGAGAATAAATGCGGATAGTCTGTTCGCATCTCCGACTCAAGTTCCCAAGTGTGTTCCTCAACACCGCCTCGACTCCAAGCCACTTTCACTAAAGAAACCTCTTTTCCATGCAACCGTTTGATACTAGTATCATCAATTCTGACTGGAGCCACTGGAAGCGTCAAATCTTCCCTCAACTGAACCGATTCAGGTTCTAACACATGGCTAGCATCAGGAGTGTACTTCCGAAGCTGCGACACGTGAAACACGTCGTGCAGGTTCGAAAGATGAGGTGGTAGAGCCATCCGATACGCCACCGGTCCAATCCTCTCTAGGATCTGAAATGGACCAATGTATCGAGGATTCAACTTCCTTGCTTTAATCGCCCTACCTACTCCCGTGGTCGGAGTAACCTTAAGGAAAACATGGTCTCCTTCCTCAAATTCTAAGGGCTTTCGCCTCTGATCGACGTAACTCTTTTGACGACTCTGCGCCGTAAGCATCCTATCACGGATTTTCTTGACTTGTTCAGTGGTCTCAGCTATCATTTCTGGCCCCAACAAGCTTTTCTCTCCAGCTTCATACCAACATAGCGGAGATTGACATTTCCTCCCATACAAGGCCTCATACGGAGCCATTCCGATGCTCGTATGATAACTATTATTGTATGCAAACTCCACTAATGGCATATATCGATCCCAACTCACCGGTTGGTCCAAAACACAAGCTCTCAACATATCCTCTAGGGTTTGGATCGTCATCTCAGATTGACCATCTGTTTGAGGATGGTAAGCCGTGCTCAAGCTTAATCGGGTTCCAAAAGCTTTCTGAAATGCACCCCAAAACCTTGAAGTGAAACGAGGATCTCTATCAGAGATTATAGTAGCAGGTACACCATGAAGTCTCACAATCTCCTTTATGTATAACCGTGCTAGCTCCTCAAGGGTGTAAGTCATCCGAATGGGTAAAAAGTGAGCTGACTTCGTCAATCGGTCCACAATCACCCAAATAGCATCAAAACCAGCCCTAGTCCTTGGCAATCCTGACACAAAGTCCATTGCAATACTTTCCCACTTCCATTGTGGAATCTCTAAAGGTTGCAACATCCCGAAAGGTCTTTGATGTTCAATCTTTACCTTTTGACAAGTTAAGCACTTTGATACATATTCCGCCACATCATTCTTCATACCCGGCCACCAAAACATCGCCTTTAAATCATGGTACATCTTAGTACTTCCCGGGTGAATGGAGAATCCGCTTTTGTGTGCCTCCTTTAAAATATCTTGCCTTAAAGTGCCAACATCCGGCACAATGATCCTACCCTTGAACCTTCATAACCCATCTTTCTCTTCCGACACTCTCCACCGTTTTCCTTGCTCAATAGCCGGTAACACCTTCCATAACGCTTCATCATTTTGATGAGCCTTTAGGAGTTCGGTCTTAAAATCACTTGAGATCTCTAATCGGCTCAAACACAAAGTTCCGGATACTTCTCGAGCACCAATATTCAGACTCTCGAATCCCTTGAGCAACTTCTCCTCTTGAAGCATCATCCAAGCCGCATATAACGACTTCCGACTTAACGCATCTGCCACTACGTTTGCCTTTCCCGGATAGTAATGCAACTCAAAGTCGTAGTCCTTCAACAATTCCATCCACCTTCTCTGCCTCATATTAAGCTCTTTCTGATCAAAGAGATACTTCAAGCTCTTATGATCAGAGAAGACTTGGAACTCAACCCCATAGAGATAATGCCTCCACACCTTCAAGGCAAACACAACCGCAGCGAGTTCCAAATCGTGCGTAGGGTAACTAACCTCATGAGGTCTCAACTGTCGTGAGGCATACGCCACCACATTACGATGCTGCATCAGCACGCACCCTAAACCCTTTAGTGAGGCATCACAATACACCTCAAAAGGCTCGTTCGGCTCAGGTAACACTAACGCAGGTGCAGTAGTCAACTTTTTCTTCAATGTCTGAAAGCTCTCCTCGCACCCAGGAGTCCCAACAAATGGAGTGTCTTTGCGGGTTAACTTTGTCATTGGCAAAGCTATCTGTGAAAAGCCCTTGATAAACCTTCTGTAATAGCCAGCTAAACCCAGAAAACTTCTTATCTCTGTTATGGTGGTTGGTTGTTTCCAATCCATCACAGCCTCCACCTTAGTTGGATCTACTGCTATTCCCTTCTTACTCACCACATGGCCCAAAAACTTCACCTCACTCTTCCAAAACTCACACTTAGACAGTTTTGCATAAAGTTTCTTCTCCTTTAGAATCTGCAATACGGTCCACAAGTGTTCCGCATGCTCTTCTTCAGTCTTGGAATAAATTAGTATGTCGTCAATGAAGACAACAACGAATTTATCCAGAAACGGACGGAAGACTCTATTCATGTAATCCATGAATACCGCAGGAGCGTTCGTCAACCCAAAAGACATCACAGTGTACTCGTAAAGACCATAACGAGTCCTGAAAGCGGTCTTAGGGATATCCTCGCCCCTCACCCTTATCTGGTGATAACCGGATCGCAAGTCAATCTTAGAGAAAACTCCAGCTCCTTGTAACTGATCCATGAGATCATCAATTCTCGGCAATGGGTACTTATTCTTTATTGTAACCTTGTTCAACTGCCTGTAATCCACACAGAGCCGCATACTCCCATCTTTCTTCTTCACCAATAACACTGGAGCACCCCATGGAGAAACACTTGGTCGTATGAAATTCTTTCCCAACAAATCCTCTAACTGAGACTTTAGCTCGTTCATCTCTAACGGTGACATCCTGTAAGGAGCACTTGAGATTGGTCCCGCCCCGGGCACCAACTCAATAGCAAACTCAACCTCTCGGTTAGGTGGAAACTCATCAATATCATCGGGAAACACTTCCGAAAACTCACACACAACCGGAATCTGTTCCAACCTTTGATCATCTCCCGAAACACCCGCGGTTAGCAACATGATACCCAGACATTCGAATCCAGAACAGTTCACCATCATCGAGTTCAAGTAATAATTATTCACCACGACCGGCCCTTCTGTATCTTCCGGCATAAAATACACCGACTTTGTAGAACAATCTAGCAGAACATGGTTCTTAGATAACCAATCCAATCCCAAAATAAGATCAAGACCGACCATCGGTAAGCAGATTAAATCATGAACAAAATCACGCTGCTTGAACCTAAAGGAAACTTCCGGGCATCCTAGCCTAGTTACCGTGGCTTCATGGGTAGCATTGTACACTCTTAGATCATAACCTAAAGTTACATCTTCAACCCTAACTCATGGGCTTTCTCAAATGCAATGAATGAAAGTGATGCTCCCGAATCAAATAAAGCATTTAAAGTTTGACCAGCTAGTTCACAGTTACCTCGAATGAGTGTCTCAGATCCCTCAGCTCCTACAGCCGAAGTGGTGAACACCCGACCAGTCTGTTGTGCCTTCCCAGCACCTTGTTTCTGCCTCTCCAGACAATTGGCGGCTTTATGCCCCGCTTTTCCACAATTGTAGCACAAACCCCATCCGGCCTTGCATGGTGCTCCCGGATGGTGACTCCCACACCTAGTGCAAGCTTGATCATTCTGAGGCTGCTTCCCAAACTTCTTTCCTTGGGAGTTGTTGTTGTTGGGCCTCCTGAGGGAGCCTCCCCTCTTGAAAGACGGACCTCTAGGTGCAAAGCTCTTCCCTCGGTTCTGTGGAAATGAACCTTTGTGACTCCCTTTCTCAGCGGTTGCCCTTTTTACACACTCTTCAGCAACCCTACACTTGTTCACCAACTCGGAGAAAGTTCTAATCTCCATTGGTCCCACTGAACTGAAGATATCACTCCGGAGTCCTCCTTCATACTTAACACACTTCCATTCCTCATATTCCACCGGAGTCCCTTGGCACATACGAGAGAACCTGAACAGCTCCTCAAACTTGTCAGTATACTCTGATATGGACATAACACCCTGCTTCAGCTGTAACAATTCAAGTTCCTTAGCCGTCCTAGCAGAAGTCGGAAAGTACTTCTTATAGAACTCTTCTTGGAAGACATTCCAAGTGATATAGTCATCACCCTGCTGCAGAAGACGTCGGATACCTTGCCACCAATGCGACGCTTCACCGACAAGCATATAGGTAGCAAACTCGACACGCTGTCCTTCAGGCACCACTTGCGCTTGCAACGCTCGCTCTATAGCCTGAAACCATGTATCAGCCTCAGTCGGGCTAGTAGTTCCCTTGAACTTAGGCGGATTAACCTTCAAAAAGTTTGCCAAGGTCATCGGGCCCTGAACTCCACCTCCATCATTACCATGGTTGTTCATCTGTTGACCAAGAGCCTCAGCAGTGGCTTGCATAGCAGCAGCCATGTTCTCCAACGCAGCCATAAAGTTCACCGGATCATTAGTGTTATTCTCCGGTGCACGAGCATTCGTACGACCTCTCGCACTACCTCTACCGCGTCCACGAGGCGCCATCTGGTTCCTATACATACCAAACAATCGATATTAAGTTGATCAGTCTCAATATCGGAAGTCTAGTACTTCAAAGTCCCAAATGCATGCTCATGAACGTTTATGCCAATTATATCAAGTAGATATACTAATAGCACATAACACACACACAGAGAATGCACAGAAGCATAGTCAGTCCATCCCTCAGGCTCTACAGGAACGAACTGCTCTGATACCATAATGTAACACCCTACCATACAGAGTCTTATGCTTAAGTCATAATTCAGAGATGGCAAGGTATTACGACCTCTAAAATAAAAATTTAGTACGTATAGTAGTATGAATGATTGATTATAACTAGGAGCCTTTGTAGAAAAAGGGGTAAACAAAAACCGCAACTCAAAAGCGCAACACTCCGATCGATAATGTAACGAACAAGGATAAACCAACGCGAGATTATATATATACAAAAGAGTGTCAAAAACGGGAATATCAAGGCTCAAAATCTGGCTGCGAAGATAACCGGTCCGAGCATAACAGTATATACACATGATAAAATAAGGAAAACCCCAAGGAAACCCAAAGGGACACAAATACATAAAACCTATTCTCCAAAATTCTCCCATAAAAGGAGTCATCACAGTTTGTATTATTTAATGGAGATAAAGTATCTAAACAAAACATATAAACCAAAAATAGCCCCGAGAACAAAGGATCTTCGCGAGAATAGAAGTCTCCAGTATGCCTCAGCGGGAAACCTCACGTCCTGCATCTGAAAACCACAAAATCCGCATGGGTGAGAACCAGAGGTCCCCAGCATGGTAACAGCTTCCACATATATAATACATAATAATAGAGGAAAGCCAAAGGCAATCCTATAACTCCCTCCAGATAAAATCAAAGCTTATAAACAAGCTAAACCATATAAGGGCATCTGACTAAAGATTCTTCAGTCTAACTAATACTTCCCTTTCCAATTCCTTCAAACCTCCCAACCACCAGCAGGAGTATATTATAGCAAACACAGATATATCAAACAAAGAATATACAAATAGTAGCAGTTAAGACATTTAGACAATTAGCAAGTAATATGCAGTCAAATAGGCAATCTCAAACAATTCACATAGTATGCATATGATGAATGCCTGTCCCTAGTGGCCGATGATATCATCTTGTCGGTTATATAGCCAACCCGACAAGTCCTGGTCGCTAACCATTGGACTGTCCCTCTGTCGTGCATCCCCAAACTCGAGTTATACTCGTTATAAACGTGATCATAAACATGATCCATATCCTTCACCCTCACTGGTGAATATTTACGGGGGTTCGAGCTCATCCGGGCCTTTCACAGTGCCCGGCCACACTTACAACATAGGGTTAACAGAGCTTCGAGTCTCAACCTGGAGCACGTGGTGGCTAGCCACTGCTACTACCCAAGGAAACTCGTACTCAGATAGTGGAAGTGCAATTTCACATTTATCAATAATTCAGCATCAACATGCATGAATTCTCATCCATGGATCAACATCCATACCAGCCATTCCGGCTCACGGTTCAATCCAGAACCAGCCAATATTCATAGCATACACAGCTATTCCGGCTCATGGTTAAATCCATAACCAGCCATTTCATTAACAATTATAGCCTTTCGGCCCATGGCATAACAATCACTTCCACCACCATCCTCCGCATCTCACATAATCATCTTGATCCTCATTGATCATTCTTATTTCCCTTGCTTCACTCGCAAGTTACCTCATTCACTAGCCCCTTTTTACTAGCTAGGCATGCCATAATGATTTAAGACATAAATGGTGAGATCGGAGGCTTAGAAGTATGAGATTTGGCTTTTAAAACTCAAAAATCAACTTTGGGATGAAAACAGGGCCACGCGCACGCGCACTCCACGCGCACGCGTGGATGGCCTCAAAAACTCATCGGCGCGCAAGCGTCGTGCACGCTAACGCGTGGATTCCAAACTTGCCCATCGGCGCGCACGCGTCAACCACGCGTACGCGCGGGTGTTCTCGTGCCCCAGGCACAACACCGGCACAGTTCTGGCATAACTCTCGGGAAAATGGCTGGGCATTGGGTGCAGCACAATCGGCGCGCCCGCGCACATCACGCGTACGCGTGGATGGCACTTTACGGATGATCGGCGCGTACGCGCCAGGTACGCCCACGCGCAAGGGGTCATTCTGCTAAAAATTTTCTAAGTTAAAAGCTGCAGAATTTCACAGATTTAGACCCCAATCTTCCAACGGACATAACTTCCTCATTTTAAATCGTTTCTCACCCGTTCTTCGAACGGCATGGACATTCCGGATCCAATTTCATTTCTAAATAAATTTGACACAAAACGAAGATCCGTAGTCCAAGTTATGTCCCGTCAAAGTATGCCCAAAAACCATATTTTCATACAAAACCACAATATGCCATTTTCAAAACAAACCATTTTCAACTCTTTTCAAAATCAATCAACACATGCCAATTTCATCCCTTTTCTTTGAAATCAATCAAAATATATCAAATTCAACATCAAGCCTCCTCACTCACACATTGACACATTACCACAATTTACAAAATCACTATCTCATCATTTTAACCCGCTTCACCCAAGTGGCTCAAACTCAAACATATTGACATATCATATACTATTTCTTATGCCAATTCTCGACAATACCAATTCCAATAAACCATTATTGTACACAATCAACATCATACTCACCATCAACATGGTTCACCCACAATTCAACCATAACCAATCATTAAGCATATATCTCAACATGCATATTTCTCATACATCATACTATCAAGGCATCAATACTCATCATCACATATATGACCACATCATATATCTCAATCATTCAACAACATCAACCATTCAATGCCTATCTTAGGGCCTCTAGCCTAAGTATTTCCTACCACATTACATATTAGATACGGGAAACCGAAACCATACCTTAGCCGAATTTCCCAAGCTCCACCGGAGCACTTCCAAACCACTTAACCACAAGCTCTCAAGGCCTCAACACCACCAAGAACAGATTTTTCACCACCAAACCCTTTCCAAGCTTTTCAAAGTCACCAATCAAGCTCCAATATTCACATATACACAACCTAAGCCACAATCATCATACCCATACACAACATCTCAAAACTCAAACATCATAAAACAACAAAATACACTAGGGTTGAGAATCTTACCACACCCAAGATCCAAGGAGACAAGATTAACCTTCTCCTTCAAGAGAGTTGGGTCCTATAACATCAAAGAACCCAAAATCTCAACATTTTACCCATGAAACTCGAAAATAAGGGCTGAGATTTCGAACAGCAACACGTGGCTTACCTCAAGATTGGTTGTATGGGTTTTGTAGAGCTCTCCGCAGTGAATGCGTGGCCGCAAACGGAGCGGCAATCGGAGCTCTAGATCAAAAGTTATGGTGGTTTGAAGATCAACCAAGGGAGAGAACTTGAGAGAGTGTTCTTCCTCCCTTTCTTTCTAATTTCAGCTTGTGTGTGTAACAAATGAGGAGAGAGAGTGCTGAAAACTAGGGTTTTGGTTAAGTTATGTTGGGCCAAGGGCCCACTTTGGGTCCGGTTGGCCCGGTTTGGCCCGTTCGGTCCAATCTTGGTCCGAATTCTATAAAATTGGTACCAAAATTCTCGTCTCAGTCTCCTCTATCACCTTTAGCCATAAAAATCACATTTTAGGCTTTCTAGAATAAATTCTCATTTATGGGTTAATTAGCCGCTAATTAACTGGGTTTTACACATCTGCAATGGACCTGCAATTATCAAGCATCATGACCTTAAGTTCTAATCTAACTGCTCAAGAATTGCATCAACTATGCAATCATTTAGCTTGGTTGTTACTTGCTTGAAAATTGAATTGTCTCATGTAATTTAAAATAGGGTAAATAGGCATTTTAATTGTCAAAAATTCAAATTTTTACAAAATATACTTAATAGATAGAAATGATTATATTAGATTGTAAGATACGAAAGAAAAATACTTATTGCATTCTTAAAACGAAAAACACTTTTATTATTTTTACTATTTATACTTTTGCATTCTTTTATAATACTTTACATATAATTATACTTTTTGTTTATTAATTTTTAACTATGATTTACTAACACCCCAGAAAATACCTCTTCATATAATTGTGAAAAAAAGTCTATATCATAAAAAATTTAAACAGGTTATAGAACAGAGAACAAAATAAAAATCAAGTTGCTTATAAAAAGGTAAAAATAAAATAGCAAACCCAAAATAAAAATACAAAGTAGTCTTATTTAGAAGGATCTAACAGCTAAAATCAAATAAATGTTATAGCAACCTAAACCACTAGTGTTAGAACTTTTTAGTACGGTGTCTTATATTATTATTATTATTATTATTATTATTATTATTATTATTAACACTATAACACTAACAAACTTAATAACAACAACCTTTTATATATATATATATTGCTATTCCTATTTTGAAATAAGCCTCAGCGCGCCCCAATCCCTATTCCACAATCCTTATACACTTTCCCCCACCGCATCCTTAACTCGTCCATGAATTCAGTGAACCAAACCTTCACCTAGAGAAGATCTCATCTCTCACGCTCTCCCTTGTCCTTGCTGTAGCCGACGAAGACTGCTGATCTCGGGTCGCCATTTTGGCCTCTACAAGCTGCTTATCGCGTTGCCGTCTCTGCCTGCATGGTCATCGTCAGTTTTGGCCTGCTGCTGGCTTGCCCTCTTTTCTCCGGTAAGGACCAACCCTTCTTTCAATTTGTGATGTTAAAATGTGATTATGGTTTGTGTAGTTACAGTCAATGCGCTTTGTGCATGTATCAATCTTTGTATGATTCTCCTCTATCTTTTGATCAAAATTGGCAATATTTAGATTCCTGAAGTTTTTTATCAGATTCCTATTATGATAACCATTGATATTAAGAACCTTCCAAAAAATCAAGTCTCGTTTTTTATCAAATCCTATTCCATTAACTTCACCAATACAGACACATAGTTTTGATGAAATCACCCTCCGATTGATCATCTCCTCTGTAATGGAAAAGTAACCTCGCCTATCTATTTCTTTAATTGTATATTTGGTCAATTTGCAATTGCTTGTCTATTTTTTATTTTCCTAAAATCACTTTATGTAGGATTCAAAACCCAAATCAATTGTGGGTATGATTAAGAATAGTGGGCAGAAAAAAATTTGAGGTGCCCACTGCCTACCATAGAAGAAATGCATGACAACGAATAACTTACTAGAAAAATGAACTCTCTAAGTTAGTGAAAAAAAGTCTAATTATGGCCCAATTTATACACGGTTATATGCTTATTTGGGTTGATATGTTTCTTTTTCCCCAATTGTTTCCATTAGTTTCCCTTATAAATAACATAAAGAGTATTTTAGCTTATAACTATGTGTTGTGCTGATTAACTCCTTGCATTGTATAGTTGCGTTTTTTTTATTAATTTGTATAAACATAATTTACCAGCATTATGTGTTGTTGGAGATAATCTGATTCTTTTTTTTTTTGCATCATGTTATTATTAGGAATTTAAGATGGCTAGGAAAGGTCGTGCCACGAAAAAACCAAAATTAGGACCAAGATGTTAGCAACCTCAAACAGCTCCGCATCTAGCATTGGCGTTCCACCAATATGACTCTCAAATTTTCCTGGCCAGTGGTGATAGTGTCCCTACAACCTCACGCTTGAGTTGTCCACCACGTAGTGAACCAAGGCCTACTCCACAAGTGAGCACAAATAGCATTCAAAACTCAGAGCCTGGCCACGTACAATTGGATGCCAATGCAAATGAGGTCAATTCTCTTGATCAAGAAGTTGACGACCTCTTTGTTGCTTCTAGAGCTCAGAATCGCAAAGGACGAAAGGCTACAGAGTATTGGACGGTTAAGATCATCGATAACGTATCTATTAGATTTTCTTTGATCTGTTTACGCAAGACTTTATATTATTTATTAGTCTTCGTGCATGTTGTCCAACGGAGACACATATACGATATTATATTTGGCTTATAGATTCTGATGGTACAATCAAGCCGGTAAAATTAAGTATGAGGGAGGTCATGGAATGGCCCAATGGTAGAAGGATCATGCTCATGTTTATCAACGAAAAGCAAGTAATTGGAGACAAAGCTGGACTGCTGAGTGGCATTCTTGGTTTGTTGGGATCAGACTACGGAAAATTTTCTATCTGTGAGGAAAGTTGGCATCAGGTTACCACTAAAGACAAGGTTTATAACTAATGTGTCAAGGTAAAAGTTTATAACAAATGTCTCAAGGTAAAGGTTTATAACCGTGTTAAATTAAATCTGCTTATTTCTTTCAATTATTAACAAATTGTATTATCTATGTAGCAAAATTTTCACTTTGATGAAGATAATGAAGAAACCATAAAGAAAAATATTTTGAAGAGTATAGGAAAGTCCTAGAAGGATACAAGGTTGAGGTTGTATGATGCTTGTTACAAGCCAACATTAACGACTGAACAAAATATCGAGAACCGTCCGTCAGGAATTGATTGAGAGCATTGGAGATGATTCCTTAACTATCGCGCCAAAGTTGAGATGCGGGTAAAAATAGTATATCATTGGTGCACAAAACTACAATCACCTTTGCATTGAGTCTTTTTAAATCAGTTTCTAATCCCATTCATCTCTTAATCCCTAATAGGAAAAGTGCAGAAAAAATGCGATAAATTGATTAAAATAACTATATACCTACACTAGCAGTTCGAAAAGTTTCGCACGGTGGAGGGAAGAAGAGGTATTGTACCTTTTTATTCACTCTTCAGTCTTGTACTCTACTTTTTTTATTCACTCTTTAGACTGTCTCTATATTTACGTTCTCCTTGATTGTGTGGAATACGGTAATGGATTAAATTTTGTTGTTACAGTCAGAACAAGAAGGAAGGAGAGTCGGTAGAGGAGAGTTATGGATCAAAGTTTACAAAAAAAAAAGGATGGATCTTATATCAATGATGAGGCAAGAGCAATTGATGTAAGTACAACTTATTATAATTAATCTTTAAAATTATGATTTCAAATGGATTTAACTGTTTATTAATGCTTTTTAGTTGCCCCTTTCCTTGTATATTGAGCTGCAAATCAGTTTTTGGTTTCTTTTCATTCAATTTTTACATATAAGTTTTTGGTTCCAACATCTCTAATTTGATATTAAGTTGTTACATGTTAAATACTCAATAAATTTAGAAAATATTTGTATGAATAAAAAGGCTATTTATTACCTTGGCATTTTATTAAGTATTTTATAAATATTGATGTTTTAATAAGTCTAATTATTTTTGTTAAAATTATATAATATATGATTAGGACGAATTATCAAAATGACTAGAATACTAGTATTTTCAAAATTTCATTGCCCATTTTATTTATTTATTTATTTAAATGAGAAGAGTTTTGAGAGCGTTTAATAGTTATTAAGTTTAGTAAAGGAGAAAGAAAAGTGGAACTACAAGAATCCGGGGAGTTCTGACAGATGAAAATTTTTGCATACTTGGTTGTCTAGGGGTTTCTCAACTTGATTTTGTGACAAAACTGGAATCCAATCCATTAATAAGTATTCTCTGCTCTCACTTCAGATATATACCCCTATGCATGCTTATGCTTTTGGTGTTCCTCAAATATAAAAGCATTTTGTTTTAATTAAGTTGAATGTATTTGAATCGGATCCATATTATTGTATTATATCTGTAGGGAAGGCTTGAGGAGATTGAGCAACATGATGAGTCTTCTAGGGTGTTGTCTCAGAATGATTCCATTGCTCAATGGTGGACGAAATTGTGACCCTCTTTGTATTTGCATGAGATTTATTTAATGGCTATTGGCAATGTGTGGACACAACTCCGTTCAACTTAACCAGCAAGTGTACTGGGTCATCCAAGTAATACCTTACGTGAGTAAGGGTCGATCCCACAGAGATTGTTGGTATGAAGCAAGCTATGGTTACTTTGTAAATCCCAGTTAAGTGGATTCATAAAGTCAAATGTGATTAGATTGGATAAATAAAGATAAATAAAATAAAAAAGGATAGAAATACTTATGTAAATCAATAGTGGGAATTTCAGATAGGCGTATGGAGATGCTGTGCTCCTCTTGTATTTCTACTTTCTTATTACATTCATCCAACCCTTCTTACTCCTTTCCATGGCAAGCTGTATGTAGGGCATCACCATCGTCAATGGCTACTTTTCATCCTCTCGGGAAAATGGTCCTATGCGCTGTCACTGCATGGCTAATCGTCTGGAGGCATCACCCTTGTCGACGGCTACATCCCGTCCTCTCAGTGAAAATGGTCCAAATGCTCTGTCACGGCACGGCTAATCATCTGTCGGTTCTCAATCAGGTTGGAATAGAATCCCTTGATTCTTTTGCGTCTGTCACTAACGCCCAGCCTTCAGGAGTTTGAAGCTCGTCACAGTCATTCAATACCGGAATCCTACTCGGAATACCGCAGACAAGGTTAGACTTTCCGGATTCCCGGAATCCTACTCGGAATACCACAGACAAGGTTAGACTTTCCGGATTCCCATGAATGCCGCCATCTATCTAGCTTATACCACGAAGATTCTGTTGGGGAATCTAAGAGATATGCGCCCGGCCTAAGGTAGAACGGAAGTGGTTGTCAGTCACGCGCGTTCATAGGTGAGAATGATGATGAGTGTCACGGATCATCACATTCATCAAATTTGAAGTGCAACGTATATCTTGGAATAAGAATAAAAGAGAATTGAATAGAAAATAATAGTAATTGTATTGAAACTCGAGGTACAGCAGAGCTCCACACCCTTAATCTATGGTGTGCAGAAACTCCACCGTTGAAAATACATAAGTGAAAGGTTCAGGCATGACCGAATGGCTAGCCCCCATGAAGGTGATCAAAAGACCGAATGGTCAAAAAGATGTCTAATACAATAGTTAAATGTCCTATATATACTAGACTAGCTACTAGGGTTTACAGAAATAAGTAATTGATGCATAAATCCACTTCCGGGGCCCACTTGGTGTATGTTTGGGCTGAGCTTGATCTATCCACGAGCTGAGGCTTTTATTGGAGTTGAACGCCGAGTTATAGCGTGTTTCTGGCGTTCAACTCCAGACAGCAGCATGTACTTGGTGTTGAGTGCCACTTTACGTCGTCAATTCCCGAATAAAGTATAGACTATTATATATTGCTGGAAAGCTCTGGATGTCTTCTTTCCAACGCCGTTGAGAGCGCGCCATTTGGAGTTCTGTAGCTCCAGAAAATCCATTTTGAGTGCAGGGAGGTCAGATTCCAACAGCATCAGCAGTCCTTTTGTCAGCCTTTTTCAGAGTTTTGCTCAAGTCCCTCAATTTCAGCCAGAAATTACTTGAAATTACAGAAAAACACACAAACTCATAGGAAAGTCCAGAAATGTGAATTTAACATAAAAAATAATGAAAACATCCCTAAAAGTAGCTTGAACTTACTAAAAACTACCTAAAAACAATGCCAAAAAGCGTATAAATTATCCGCTCATCACAACACCAAACTTAAATTGTTGCTTGTCCCCAAGCAACTGAAAATTAAATAGGATAAAAAGAAGAGAATATGCTATAAATTCAGAATATCAATGAATATTAGTTCTAATTAAATGAGCGGGACTTGTAGCTTTTTGCCTCTGAATAGTTTTGGCATCTCACTTTTTCCTTTGAAGTTTAGAATGATTGGCTTCTCTAGGAAATTAGAAGTTTAGATAGTGTTATTGATTCCCTTAGTTAGGCATGTTGATTCTTGAACACAGCTACTTATGAGTCTTGGCCGTGGCCCTAAGCACTTTGTTTTCCAGTATTACCACCGGATACATAAATGCCACAGACACATGACTGGGTGAACCTTTTTAGATTGTGACTCAGCTTTGCTAGAGTCCCCAGTTAGAGGTGTCCAGGGCTCTTAAGCACACTCTTCTTGCTTTGGATCACGACTTTAACCACTCAGTCTCAAGCTTTTCACTTGGACCTTCATGACACAAGCACATGGTTAGGGACAGCTTGCCTTTTGGTTTTAAGGGCTATTGGCTTTTTCTGCTTGCTTTTTCTTTTTCTTTCTATTTTTTTTGCCATTTTTTTCTCCTTTTTTTTCGCAAGCTTTTGTTTTTCATTGCCTTTTCTTGCTTCAAGAATCAATTTCATGATTTTTCAGATCATCAATAACATTTCTCTTTGTTCATCATTCTTTCAAGAGCCAACAGTTTTAACATTCATAAACAACAAGATCAAAAATATGCACTGTTTAAGCATTCATTCAGAAAATAAAAAGTATTGTCACCACATCAATATAATTAAACTAAATTCAAATATAAATTTGAAATTCATGTACTTCTTGTTCTTTTGAATTAAAACATTTTTCATTTAAGAGAGGTGAATGATTAATGGAATTATTCATAACTTTAAGACATAGTTACTAAACTACTAATGATCATGAAGTAGAGACACAAAACATAGATAAGCATACAACATAAAAAAAACCGAAAAGCAGAAAGAAATAAGAACAAGGATTGAGTCCACCTGAGTGAGGGTGGCGCCTTCTTAAAGGTCCAATGGTGCTTTTTGAGCTCCTTTATGTCTCTTCCTTGCTTCTGTTGCATGATTCCTAGTAATTTTGGTGTTCCTATCCTTAGTTGCTCCCAATAATTGTGTGGAAGACAATTTATCCCCTGAGGTATCTCAGGGATCTCTTGATTTGCAGTTAAATGTTCTACCACTGAGCTATAAACCCTTTACATGAGTCTTTCCATCTCCCATGACTCAGAAGTGGAAGCTTTTGTCTTCCCTTTTTTCTCTTCTTCTTCTTTTTTTTTTGGATGTCTCTGGCCTTAGGTGCCATTAATGGTTATGGAAAAGCAAAAAGCTATGCTTTTACCACACCAAACTTAGAAAATTGCTCGCCCTCGAGCAAGAGAAGAAGGAAAAGATGAAGAATAAGAAGAAGATATGGAGGAGATTGAGGGATGTGTGTATTCGGCTATATGGGTGGGATTGGGTGGGAAAGAGAATTCGAATTTTAAAGGTAGGTGGGGTGTATGGGGCAGAGTGGATAGATGTAGGTGGTGAATGAAAAACAGAAGGGATGACCATGAATGGAGAGAGAGGGTGAGGTAGGTGGGGATCCTGTGGGGTTCACAGATCCTGAGATGATCCTGTGGGGTCCACAGATCCTGAGGTATCAAGGATTTACATTCCTGCACCAATTAGGCATGTAAAATGCCTCTGCACACCATTCTGGCGTTTAAACGCCGATGTGATGCACGTTCTGGGCGTTCAACGCCCATGTAAAGCATGTTCTGGGCGTTCAACGCCCATATGTAGCATGTTTCTGGCGTTGAACGCCAGTTCCATGCTTGTTACTGGCGTTTAGCACCAGCTTTTCTCAAGGCACACTCCTGGCGTTCAAACGCCAGAATGTTGCTTATTTCTGGCGTTCAGCGCCAGATTCATGCTCTGTTCTGGCGTTGAACACCAGCCAGATGCTCCTTACTGGCGTTGAACGCCAGTCTGTCCTTCCTCTAGGGTGTGATTTTTCTTCTGCTGTTTTTTATTCTGTTTTTAATTTTTATATTTTTTTGTGACTCCACATAATCATGTACCTAATAAAACACAAAATAACAATAAAATAAAATAAAATAAAAATTAGATAAATAAAATTGGGTTGCCTCCCAACAAGCGCTTCTTTAATGTCAATAGCTTGACAGTGGGCTCTCATGGAGCCACAAGGTGATCAGGTCAATATTGTATAGTCCCAACACCAAACTTAGAGTTTGGATATGGGGTCTTAACACCAAACTTAGAGTTTGGTTGTGGCCTCCTAACACCAAACTTAGAGTTTGACTGTGGGGGCTCTTCTTGACTCTGAACTGAGAGAAGCTCTTCATGCTTACTCTCTTTTGTCACAAAGGGATGGCCATGTGCCTTAAACACAAGGTAGTCCCCATTCAATTGAAGGACTAATTCACCTCTGTTGACATCTATCACAGCTCCTGCTGTGGCTAGGAAAGGTATTCCAAGGATGATGCAATCATCCTCTTCCTTCCTAGTGTCTAAGATTATGAAATCAGCAGGGATATAAAGGCCTTCAACCTTTACTAACACGTCCTCTACTATTCCATAAGCTTGTCTCAATGACTTGTCTGCCAATTGTAATGAGAACAAGGTAGGTTGTACCTCAATGATCCCCAGCTTCTCCATTACAGAGAGTGGCATAAGATTTATCCCTGACCCTAGATCACATAGAGCTTTTTCAAAGGTCATAGTGCCTATGGTACAAGGTATTAAGAACTTGCCAGGATCTTGTCTCTTTTGAGGTAAAATTTGCTGAATCCAGGTATCTAGTTCATTAATGAGCAAGGGAGGTTCACTTTCCCAAGTCTCATTACCAAACAACTTGGCATTCAGCTTCATGATAGCTCCTAAGTACTGAGCAACTTGCTCTCCAGTCACATCTTCATCCTCTTCAAAGGACGAATAGTCTTCAAAGCTCATGAATGGCAGAAGGAGATTTAATGGAATCTCTATGGTCTCTATATGAGCCTCAGATTCCTTTGGATCCTTAATAGGAAACTCCTTCTTGCTTGAGGGACGTCCCAGGAGGTCTTCCTCACTAGGATTTTCGTCCTCTTCCTCCCTTGTGCATTCGGCCATGTTGATTACATCAATGGCCTTGCACTCTCCTTTTGGATTCTCTTCTGTATTGCTTGGGAGAATACTGGGAGGAGTTTCAATGACTTTCTTACTCAGCTGGCCCACTTGTGCCTCCAGATTTCTGATGGAGGATCTTATTTCACTCATGAAACTGAAAGTGGCCTTTGACAGATCAGAGACTAGATTGGCTAAATTGGAAGTGTTTTGTTCAGAATTCTCTGTCTGTTGCTGAGAAGATGATGGAAAAGGCTTGCTATTGCTCAGCCTATTGCGTCCACCATTGTTAAAGCCTTGTTGAGGCTTTTGTTGATCCTTCCATGAGAAATTTGGATGATTTCTCCATGATGAATTATAGGTGTTTCCATAAGGTTCACCCATGTAATTAACCTCTGCCATTGTAGGGTTCTCAGGATCATAAGCTTCTTCAGAAGCTGCCTCTTTAGTACTGTTGGATGCATTTTGCCATCCATTCAGACTTTGAGAAATCATGCTGACTTGCTGAGTCAACACTTTGTTCTGAGCCAATATGGCATTCAGAGCATCAATTTCAAGAACTCCTTTCTTCTGAGGTATCCCATTATTCACGGAATTCCTCTCAAAAGTGTACATAAATTGGTTATTTGCAACCATGTCAATGAGTTCTTGAGCTTCTGCAGGTGTTTTCTTTAGGTGAATTGATCCACCTGCAGAATGGTCCAATGACATTTTCGAAAATTCAGATAGGCCATAATAGAATATATCTAATATGGTCCATTCTGAAAACATGTCAGATGGACATCTTTTGGTCAGCTGCTTGTATCTTTCCCAAGCTTCATAGAGGGATTCACCATCTTTTTGTTTGAAGGTCTGAACATCCACTCTAAGCTTGCTCAGCTTTTGAGGAGGAAAGAATTTATCCAAGAAGGCTATGACCAGCTTATCCCAAGAGTCCAGGCTATCCTTAGGTTGCGAATCCAACCATATTCTAGCTCTGTCTCTTACAGCAAAAGGGAAAAGCATGAGCCTGTAGACTTCAGGATCTACTCTATTTGTCTTAACAGTCTCACAGATATGCAAGAACTCAGTTAAAAACTGGTAAGGATCTTCAGATGGAAGTCCATAGAACATGCAGTTTTGTTGCATTAAGGCAACTAGCTGAGGTTTCAGCTCAAAATTATTTGTTCCAATGGCAGGAATGGAGATGCTTCTTCCATCAAATTTGGACGTTGGCTTTGTGAAGTCACCAAGCATTCTCCTTGCATTATTGTTGTTGGGTGCGGCTGCCATCTCCTTCTCTAGTTCTAATGTTTCTGAAAGGTTACCTTTAGATTGTTGTAGTCTAGCTTCTCTGAGTTTTCTCTTTAGAGTCCTTTCAGGTTCAGGATCAATTTCAACAAGAGTTCCTTTTTCCTTGTTCCTGCTCATATGAAAGAGAAGAAAACAAGAAAAGAAGAGGAATCCTCTATGTCACAGTATAGAGATTCCTTTATGTTAGTAGAAGAAGAAAGGGGAGAAGAATGTAGAAGAGTGGATTCGGATATTTAGATGGAGAGAGGTGAAGAGAAGTGTTAGTAATTGAATAATTAAATAGA
Source organism: Arachis stenosperma (assembly GCF_014773155.1). Taxonomy (NCBI): domain Eukaryota; kingdom Viridiplantae; phylum Streptophyta; class Magnoliopsida; order Fabales; family Fabaceae; genus Arachis; species Arachis stenosperma. The sequence continues at coordinate 42,425,034 of NC_080378.1, read as the reverse complement.
ATAAATGAGAAGGGATAGAAAAATTCGAAATTAATTAAAAAAAGGGGTTAGTAATTTTCGAAAATTAAAGATAAAATATAATTAAAATTAAAATTTAGAACAAAAAGAATTTTTGAAAAAGAGGTGAGATATTTTCGAAAATCAGAGAGGCAAAACTAGTTAGGTGGTTTTGAAAAAGATAGGAAACAAACACAAAGTCAAATAGTTAGTTGAAAAAGATATTAAAATCAAATTTTAAAAAGATAAGAAGATAAGAAGTTAGATAAGATATTTTAAAATCAAATTTTTGAAAAAGATAAAATTTGAAAAAGATATGATAAAAATATAAGATAAGAAGATAAGATAAGATATGTTTGAAAAAGATTTAATTTTTAAAATTAAAATTATTTACTTAACTAATAAGTAACTACAAGATATGATTCTAGAATTTAAAGATTGAACCTTTTTTAACAAGAAAGTAACAAACTTCAAATTTTTGAATCAATCACATTAATTGTTAGCTAATTTTCGAAAATTTGATATAAAGATAAGAAAAATATTTTGAAAATATTTTGAAAAGGATTTTTGAAATTTTCGAAAAAAAAAGGAAAAAATGGAAAAATATGATTTTTTGAAAAAGATTTTGAAAAGATAAGATTTTTAAAATTGAAAATTTGACTTGACTTGTAAGAAACAACTAATTTTAAAAAATTTTTGACCAAGTCAACCCAAAATTTTGAAAATTTGGAGGGAAATAAGGAAAAGATATTTTTTTGATTTTTTTTTGAATTTTTAATGATGAGAGAGAAAAACAACAAAAATGACTCACAACATGAAAATTATGAATCAAAACTCATGATGCATGCAAGAACACTATGAATGTCAAGATGAACACCAAGAACACTTTGAAGATCATGATGAACATCAAGAACATATTTTTGAAAAATTTTGGATGCAAAGAAAACATGCAAGACACCAAACTTAGAAATCTTTAATGCATGGATTCTAACAAACGAAAAATGCATATGAAAAACAACAAACAACACAAAACAAGAAAACATCAAGATCAAACAAGAAGACTTACCAAGAACAACTTGAAGATCATGAAGAACACTATGAATGCATGGAGTTTTCAAAAAATGTAAGAAAATTTTTTTTAAAGCATGCAATTGACACCAAACTTAAAAGTTGACTCCAGACTCAAACAAGAAACACAAAATATTTTTTATTTTTATGATTTTATGAATTTTTTTGTATTTTTATTAATTTTTTTCGAAAATAAAGTTTGGAAAAACGAAAAATAAAAGAAAAATTTTGAAAAAGATTTTTGAAAAGAAAATTACCTAATCTGACCAACAAGATGAACCGTCAGTTGTCCAAACTCGAACAATCCCCGGCAACGGCGCCAAAAACATGGTGGACGAAATTGTGACCCTCTTTGTATTTGCATGAGATTTATTTAATGGCTATTGGCTATGTGTGGACACAACTCCGTTCAACTTAACCAGCAAGTGTACTGGGTCATCCAAGTAATACCTTACGTGAGTAAGGGTCGATCCCACAGAGATTGTTGGTATGAAGCAAGCTATGGTTACCTTGTAAATCCCAGTTAAGTGGATTCATAAAGTCAAATGTGATTAGATTGGATAAATAAAGATAAATAAAATAAAAAGGGATAGAAATACTTATGTAAATCAATAGTGGGAATTTCAGATAGGCGTATGGAGATGCTGTGCTCCTCTTGTATTTCTACTTTCTTATTACATTCATCCAACCCTTCTTACTCCTTTCCATGGCAAGCTGTATGTAGGGCATCACCATCGTCAATGGCTACTTTTCATCCTCTCGGGAAAATGGTCCTATGCGCTGTCACTGCATGGCTAATCGTCTGGAGGCATCACCCTTGTCGATGGCTACATCCCGTCCTCTCAGTGAAAATGGTCCAAATGCTCTGTCACGACTAATCATCTGTCGGTTCTCAATCAGGTTGGAATAGAATCCCTTGATTCTTTTGCGTCTGTCACTAACGCCCAGCCTTCAGGAGTTTGAAGCTCGTCACAGTCATTCAATACCGGAATCCTACTCGGAATACCGCAGACAAGGTTAGACTTTCCGGATTCCCGGAATCCTACTCGGAATACCACAGACAAGGTTAGACTTTCCGGATTCCCATGAATGCCGCCATCTATCTAGCTTATACCACGAAGATTCTGTTGGGGAATCTAAGAGATATGCGCCCGGCCTAAGGTAGAACGGAAGTGGTTGTCAGTCACGCGCGTTCATAGGTGAGAATGATGATGAGTGTCACGGATCATCACATTCATCAAATTTGAAGTGCAACGTATATCTTGGAATAAGAATAAAAGATAATTGAATGGAAAATAATAGTAATTGTATTGAAACTCGAGGTACAGCAGAGCTCCACACCCTTAATCTATGGTGTGCAGAAACTCCACCGTTGAAAATACATAAGTGAAAGGTTCAGGCATGACCGAATGGCTAGCCCCCATGAAGGTGATCAAAAGACCGAATGGTCAAAAAGATGTCTAATACAATAGTTAAATGTCCTATATATACTAGACTAGCTACTAGGGTTTACAGAAATAAGTAATTGATGCATAAATCCACTTCCGGGGCCCACTTGGTGTATGTTTGGGCTGAGCTTGATCTATCCACGAGCTGAGGCTTTTATTGGAGTTGAACTCCGAGTTATAGCGTGTTTCTGGCGTTCAACTCCGGGTTGTGACGTGTTTTTGGCGTTTAACTCCAGACAGCAGCATGTACTTGGCGTTGAGCGCCACTTTACGTCATCAATTCCTGAATAAAATATGGACTATTATATATTGCTGGAAAGCTCTGGATGTCTTCTTTCCAACGCCGTTGTGAGCGCGCCATTTGGAGTTCTGTAGCTCCAGAAAATCCATTTTGAGTGCAGGGAGGTCAGATTCCAACAGCATCAGCAGTCCTTTTGTCAGCCTTTTTCAGAGTTTTGCTCAAGTCCCTCAATTTCAGCTAAAAATTACCAGAAATTATAGAAAAACACACAAACTCATAGTAAAGTCTAGAAATGTGAATTTAACATAAAAACTAATGAAAACATCCCTAAAAGTAGCTTGAACTTACTAAAAACTACCTAAAAACAATGCCAAAAAGCGTATAAATTATCCGCTCATCACTCAAGTTTTTTGAAGAGAGAAACCGGGTAGAGTGCGCGGTGTGAGTTTTGGACCGACTCCTAGTCAACTCTTCAGTTCAAATTTGCATCCGTCGGTCAACAGAGTCCAAGTGGAGGAGACCAGAGGAAGCTGAATGAACTACAGGCAGAGCTAGAAGTCGAGAAGTTGAAAAAGGAAGGCAATGGAGGATGAAGCAGCAGCAGAGAAGAAAAATATAAAGGCGATGGAGAGTGCTTTAATTTATCTATTTCAACGGCATGGTGAGGAGCTGCCACCAGAGATTGCTGCCGGGATGAGTTCAGTGGAATGATTCATGAAAAATAGTATTTTAGGATTGAAGATATTTTGGATTGATTAACGTTTATTTGAAGTAGACTATGCAACTCTTTGTAAGAGATTTATTTTGTTGATATTTTTAGTAATTTATTTTGGGTTGCAGATAGTTTTTTTTTGTTTTTGCCATAAGTTTAGATTCTAAGGTTGAATAAAATAACTCTTGAAATAATTATAAATCCAAAAAGCAAGGGAAAAAATCTGGATGATATTTTTATATAAATTATATGATTTTGAAAACAAAAAACCCAAATTTTGCATTTTTTTATATTTTCTTAACTTAGCGGCAGTTTTAAATTGCCGAAAATTGTCAAAACAGTTCAAAGTGTATTGGGGATTGCGGCAGTTTGTAACTGCCGGAAACGTTGCTCAAAACCCAGTTCAATTTTGTGGCGGTTATCAAACCGCCGCAAAACATGCACAAATTTGACTCAATTAAGTTCATTCGTGGTGGTTGTAAAATTTTCGGTAAACATGATGGTAATCGTGGCACTCCCATTTTGCGGCGGTTTTTTGACAACCTACTACAAAATACAGTTTTAGCGGCGGTTATACCAGCTGTGCTGGAAACTGCCTCCAAACCCAATCTCCGGGACCATAACCAAGGTGATCTGGTTAGCCGCCGGTCTTTGATTTTGCGGCAGTTTTAAACCGCCGCTAAGCAGCGCCTCTGTTGTAGTGAAGGCAAACGGCGACTTGTTCTCCTGGATGCTAGCTGACATGCCTGGAGAGGATCCCAATTTCATGTCCCATCGGCTTGTAGTAAAGCCGGATGCCAAGCCCATTACTCAGAGGTAGAGGAAGATTGGATATTGTTTTTTAAGCTTCATGGATGTGTACTCAGGGTACAACCAGATTCCAATGCACCGACTTGACGAGTAAAAAACGGCGTTCACAATGCCGGGAGGCACTTATTGTTGCAGGGTAATGCCGTTTGGACTAAAGAACACATGAGCGACTTACCAGAGGCTGATGAACAAGGTCTTCAATGATCTACTCGGGAAATCGGTAGAGGTGTATGTGGACGATTGATGGAGTGTAGAAGCTGGTGAATTAAAAATTTATTAAAATGGTTACGTTGCAAGTATAGTTCTTAACTCACCGAAATCTGCCTATCAATTTAGAAATATGTCACAGAAAGTTTAAATTAAAATTATTGGGAGTTTTAAGTCCCAGGTCGTCTCCCAACGAGTTGCAGAAAAGTGTGCTGTTTTATTAATCAGATATTCCAAAAAGTTGAGCTAAGTAAATTGGGATTTAAATTGAGGAATTTTAAATAATATAAATAAAAGCCTTGACTGGGAATTGATTGGTTAGAATCTCTATCATTGATGGAATGATTTTTAAGATTGATTTATAATTAATGGTTACTCTGTTTGGTTATCCTTTACTAGGTAAGGGAAAGTCAAATAAGTTGGAATGCCAGATCTGTTCACGAGTTACAACCCACTTAGTTCAAAGGGATTGGCGTTGGTGACAGGATAGCAATCCAACAATTAACCCAACTACAAATTTTTTCTTCAATCCTTCCAACTCAAGAGTTCCTTTTAATTAATTTCCCATCAAGTAATGAAACTACTCACGCATTGTAAATAAAGAATCCATGGCACATGAAAGGGAATTAAAAGAAGACATGATTATTGGAATTGAAATTAAATTAAAAAGAAATAATCCTTGCATTAATTAATCATAAAAGTATCTGAATGACAAAATTGAACATAACAAAGAACATGGAAGAATAAAACCAAGTTAAGAGAACAAACTAGAGTGATGAAGTCTTGATGAGGAAATAACTCTTCTCAATGTTCTAATGCTAAGACCAATTGAAAGTTGAAATTCTAAAAGCTATAGAGAGAAAACCTAAGAGAGTGAAAAACTAGATCTAAAACTACTGAATGAATGTCTCTGTTGTTTCTGCATATTCTCCGACTCTACTCTGCTGTTCCAGGCCAAAAATGGGCCGAAATAGGGTCCAAAATCGCTGATTTTGGATTCTGCAGATTATGCAGATCGCGCATGTCACGCGATCGCGTCGTCCATGCGGACGCGTCGCTTGCGCTTTTCCTCTTCATGCGTTCACGTCATCAAAGCTACTGCGTTGCTTGTGCTTTCCCATCCACGCGGCCGCGCAAGCCATGCGGCCGCGTCACCGCGATTTGCGCTCCTTCGCGCGGTCGCGTGACCCATGCGACCGCGTCACTTTTCGCTAGTTATCTCCTCAAATTCTTGTGTTCCTTCCATTTTTGCTAGCTTCCTCTCTAATCTCCGTCTCATTCATGCCCTATAAAGCCTGAAACACTTGACACACAGATTACGGCATCGAATGGAATAAAGGAGAATTAAAATTAAATAATTAAAGTCTCTAGGAAGCAATTTTCAAACATGTAATAAATTCAGGAAGGAAATCTAAATGCATGCTAAATTGATGAATAAGTGGGTAAGGATCATGACAAAACCACACAATTAAACACAATATAAACTATAAAATAGTGGTTTATCAACGATATTTTGGTAAAGACTAGTCAACCGGAAGACTTGGTCGGCGACTGATAAACCACTATTTTATGGTTCACAATGTGTTTAATTGTGTGGTTTTATCATGGTCTTTACCCACTTATTCATATAATTAGCATGCATTTATATTTCCTTCCTTAAATTATTACATGATTGAAAACATGCTTCTTTGGTCTTAATTTAGCTAATCTTAATCCTCTCTTATTACCATTTGATGCCTTGATCTGTGTGTTAAGTGTTTCAGGCTCTATAGGGCATGAATGAGTGAGAGATTGGGAAGGAAGCTTGCAAAAATGGAAGGAAGACAAGAAATTGAGGAGATGACCAGCGAGAAGTGACGCGTACGCGTCAACGATGCGACTGCGCAGAAGAAAGGAATTCGCAGTGACGCGGCCGCATGGCTCACGCGACCGCGCGGATTGGAAAAGCACAAGTGACACGAATGCGTGGACGACGCGAATGCGTGGCATGGAAAAATGCGAATGACGCGTCCGCATGGATGACGCGATCGCGTGACGTGCACGATCTGCAAAATTACAAAAGTCGCTGGCAGAGATTCTGGGCCGCATTTCAACCCAGGTTTTGGCCCAGAAACACAGATTAAAGTCAGGGAACGTGCAGAGACTCAGGAGGCTATTCATAATTCACTTTTTATTATTTTAGATATAGTTTCTAGTGAGATAGGTTCTCTCCTCTCTCTTAGGATTAGGATTTAGGACTTCTCTTAGTTTTAGGAGTGACTCTCAATCCCAGGTTCAATGTTCTTTGTATTTATTTATTTTCAATGTTTTATATTTGGATTGATTTTATTTTATTAATACAATTGAGATATTTCAGACTTATATGTCACTGATGCTTGGTGTCTATCCAAATTATTTTCATTCAAGTAGATTTTTTGGCTTTGGTTGATTAATTGGTAACTCTTGAGTTATCAAACTCATTGTTGACTGAAAATTGGAATTCTTCAAGAATTAATTCGAGATCCAATAACTCCAACTTTTCCCAAGGAAAGACTGGGACTTGAGGATTCGAATTAATTCATTCACTTAACTTACCTTCATAGTTAGAGGTTAACAAAGTGGGAGAAAAATCCAATTCTCATCACAATTGATAAGGATAACTAGGATAGGACTTCCGGTTCTTCTACCTTGCCAAGAGATTTTATTATTGTTAATTTATTTTACTTGTCATTTAAATATGCTTGTGCCCATTGCCCAAACTCCAAAACCCCAATTTACAAACTCATAACCAATAATAAGAACATACCTCCCTGCAATTCCTTGAGAAGACGACCCGAAGTTTAAATACTCTGTTATCAATTTTAAAGGGGTTTGTTGCTTGTGACAACCAAAACGTTTGTACGAAGGGATTTCTGTTGGTTTAGAATCTATATCTACAACACGACTATTTTTATAAAATTCTTTACTAGCAAAAATCCTAACGTCAAAATGGCGCCGTTGCCTGGGATTGACTGTGATTAACAACTATTAGTTGTTTGATTGCTTAGATTAGGCGTTTTAGTTTTAATTTTATATAAAAAAAATTTCAGATTTTTATTTTAAAATTTTTTTATCTTATCTTATCTTATTTTTCAAAATTCAATTTTTTTTAAAATCATCTCTTTTTTCAAAATATTTTCTTTTTGTTAGTTTTTGTTTTTATTTTCTCTCTCTACTATGAACTCTCACCCCTTTGGCTATGAGTCTGGTTATAATTATGTTGCAGGAAGAGGAGATTATAATGACAACATGCACCATGGTTGGAACAATCAAAGATGGGAGGAGCCACAAGGATTTGATCAACCCTCATGGCAACAACCACCCCAAATGGACTATCAACAACCATTCTGTGATGCATAGCTATGGTGAGCAATCTTTTGATTATCAACAACCACCATACTCACAAGCCCCTTTCTGCCATTCACCTCCATATAACCCTAACCCTCAACCACCATACCAACCACCTTATGAGCCATATGAACCATATATAGAACCACCCCAATTCCAACCCAATTACTCCCAAGAACCACCACCTCAATATTTGTCATCTCCATATCCATCAATCCAAGAGCACTATGATCCTACTTACGATAGCCGAGCGCAGCAAGATTCAACGGATCGCCTCACGGAAACAGGTGTAAAACTTCAAGCAACCCTTCGCCAACTGGATCAAGCGATAAATCAATTAGCTTCCCGACGTTCGGACACTCAAGGAACCCCCATGGCTTGATGTGGACAATCTAACGAAGAACGTAGCATGAAAGAGACACTAGAGACTCCAGTGGATAATAATGAGCATGACTTTGTACTGGAACAAGTGGAGGAAGCTATAATAGTTGCAGAGGAAGAAGTGGTTGAAGATTTAGGAGATGCAGAACCTCCATGGGAAAGTACAGTCATAGAACCCCCTTCCAAGACGTTTGAAATTGATGCTGAGGACGGTGTACAACCTCCAACGCATATCACATTTGACGACTTGGAAGAGGTTGATCAAGAGATGGAGATTCAAGAAGAAGAAGCACAACCTCCCATGCCCTTGGAGAGCAATGAAGAGGAGATTGAATTGGAAGAGAGCTACTAAGAGGAAGAGGTTGAAATTGAAGAAGCTTGCAAAGAGGTAGTAGTTAGCAGAAAAGAGCACAAGGGAGTGGAGCTTACAATTTCATTAAAGATACCTCCCTCTAAGTTGCCATCATCCTTCACAACATTTAAGTGGGTAAAATTCATATCCCTTAGCTTTCTAATTCCACTTGAATATGGGCTACTGGAGACGGATGGTCAACTTAGAGCTCTTTGTGACATTAAGAGTAAGAGGAAAATGGCCAGTGGTAAGAATTGTCCTGCAAGGTTCATCATGGTTGGAAGCTTTAAGTTTAAGAGTAAAGGTTGGTATAGAGCTCAACTGAATGGGTCTAGGAAGTTGTTTGGCCGCTTACGTGAGAATTCAGACTGCTTGCTACCCGGATGGAACAATATTGCTCAACCAAAAGACGGGTGCAAAGGCAAGGTCTAGGACCCCGGAATCCATTCTACCAATCACCACTCTTGGGGCCTTGTCACTTGCTTTAACTTACTTGAAGGCTTTCTGCGCCTAGTTTGGGACCCCGGAGGCTACTGGAATTCTAAACACTGGTGGAGATTCCTGGATCAGTACAAGCACAAGCCACCATAATAAGGAGCTCACCAGAGTGTCCAACTTAAGGACTTTAACTAAAGTGCTAGGTGGGAGACAACCCACCATGGTATGATCGTTCCTTTTTCAGTTTAAATTTTAGTCTAATTTTGAGTTTTGATTGAACCTGGAATTTTGCATAACATTCATTGCATCTGTATTTGCATCTAATATAAAAAAATGCCACGCGACGCAACCGCATCAATGACGCGCCCGCGTCGCAAGGAGAGGGGAGAAAATAAAAACGAACAGAGAGTCACGCGAGAGCGTGGCTGGAGGCGTGCCAATGGCACAAATCGTCCCACACGACCGCGTCATATGGGAATAATGGCCTCCCACGCGACCGCGTGCCTTGGAATTCTACGTAGAAAAGGTGCATGACCGAAAGTTATGTTAGAGTGGTGTTGGATTGGTGCTAAACGCACAATTCTTCCCACGCGGCCGCGTGACCGACGCGACTGCGTCATATCCCCATATTGGCCACTCATGCGATCGCGTCGACCACGCGTTCACGTCACCCAAAATTTGGCAAATTAAGATTTTGAACAGAGAGTTGTGCGAGCACGAGGCTGCCCTCGCGCCAGTAGCATAAAACGTGTCACGCGACCGCGTGACCGATGCGACCACGTCGATTAACTTCAAGCGCAAGTTGGGCGACTGCGTCCCCCACGCGTCCGCGTCGCTTGCACCGCACAACTTTTTCCAAAGCAGCCAAATATCTTATCTTTTCTTCCCTACATCTAATTCTTTTCTTCCTTCCTTATCTCTTTTCTTCTTTCTTCTTCCTTTTCTTGCTTTCTTCTTCTCATCCCTCTTCACTTCCATTTAATTTATTTGCATAATTTCATTCATTGCATTATTTTCATTGGTGTTAGAAATTTATTTATTTTGCTTATGGATTATTCAAAGAATTGTTTGACAATTATATATTATTTTTATAGGGTTGCTTGCATGTTCAATTTTTTATCTTCATTAGATTATTTACCATGCATGCTAAGTGTTTGTGAAAACGCCCGTATGGCATTATGCACTATTTTTCAGTATCTTTTATCCTACTACTCTAAATGCCTGCTTTTCACGAAACTCTTTTTCATATCATATTCATTATATATAATTGTCATTACAAACATGTTGTAGTTTGAAAGACTTGGTAATCCAACCTGGACATTGAATGCTTGATCTATGCTACTCATGCCTTTGCCAGCATGCCAATCAACATCTTGCATTTAACTGTTATTACATGCACTTGCTATATTTCCATTGATGAACTTTTCACATGTAGTCATGACCATGTGGTAATTTCATTCCTCTTTATTGTGCATTGATTACCACCTTTTCCGCTCTCTTCCTTGCTCTAACCCTTAGCTTTCAAAGTTACTTTCTTTTTCCCTTTTCAGGATGGCCACCAAGAAGGGTCAAGAGAAAACTACTTCCAAACCACCGGCAAGGAAAGGAACCAAAAGAGTCCCAGCTGAGGAACCACAACCCCCATCCACCTGCACATCTCAGCATGCACTGAGGACGGTGCAATCTTAAAGTGTGGGGAGGTCGATACCGATCTCCACGGATTAGTTAGTCCCTTCTCAACACCAATTTTTGTTTTTCATTGTTGCATTTGCATGTTTGATTGCATATTTATTTTTTGTGCATATTTTACCACTTGGCTAAAGTAATATTTTCTTTTTCAAGAAATTTTTATAGTATTTCACTAATTTGAATAAAACTTTTTGAAAAACTTGTTTGAAGAAATCTTATTTTGGAACATACTTTAGAGCTCGAAAACACAAAACCAGTGAGATTTTGAGCCTATTTGATTGGTTGCATTTTATCAACCAATATTTTATTTTTTTTTTGTGTTTTCTTTTCTAAAATTGTGATCTTTGTCTTGCTTAATTCTATATTTCCATTGTTTGATGTATGCATGCACTGATATGATTGAGGCCTTTGTTTCACTAAGCTTACATACCCATATGGCCTTACCCCTTTCATTATCCTTTGCAAACCAATTTGAGCCTAATATACCCATTTTTTCTTTACTTTAGCTCATTACTAAGTCTAAGCGGAAAACAATAATGTCCTTAATTTGAATCCTTGGTTAGCTTATACTAGTAAAAGTGCTCATGATTTAAGTGTGGGGAAGTTGGGTCTGAAAATATTTGGTTTGAATAATTGAGTGTTATATATTTTAGTGAAAATGTGCAAAATAATGGTTGAGCACATGTTATTGCATTCAATACTTTAATCATATACATTGAGAAAAAAAAAGAGCAATTAATAAAAGGGGACGAAATACCCAAAAATAAATAGTGAAATCAATGCATATGAGCTGTACTCAAAACTCGGAATGCATAAATACGTAGTAAACACAGTTAATGGGAAGTTAGATTTTGTATTTTAATTAAATGAATTGTCTTGAGTTAGGTGGAAAGTTTATGTTAATTAAGGATTCAGATTTTAGTCCACTTGGCCAAATACAATCCTACCTTAACCCTAACCCCATTACAACCGTTAAAAGACCTCTTGATTTGTGTATTGGTGCATTAAATTTTTGTTGATTGTTAGATGAAGAGCAAGCTATAGAAAGCAAGATTTGTAGAGTAGAGTGAATAACCCTATACACTTGAGAGATTAGAGTGATATACAATTCCAGTGAGGGCTCAGTGCTTAATTCTATGTTCCCTGCTTTCATGAGCTATCTTCTTCTTGCAAGTTACTTATATTGTATTTTGTGATTTGAATTAGTGAAATCCAGTTCATATTTATTCTTGAAGGATTTATTTACTTTTTCACCAAGTAGGTAGAATCATTTTAGCATGTAGTTGCATTCACATTCATAGGTTGCATTACATGAGTCTTGCCTTTCCCTACTCATTTATTTGGTCTCCTTGAGTTTAGCATGAGGACATGCTAATGTTTAACTGTGGGGAGGTTGATAAACCACTATTTTATGGTTCACAATGTGTTTAATTGTGTGATTTTATCATGGTCTTTACCCACTTATTCATATAATTAGCATGCATTTATATTTCCTTCCTTAAATTATTACATGATTGAAAACATGCTTCTTTGGTCTTAATTTAGCTAATCTTAATCCTCTCTGATTACCATTTGATGCCTTGATCTGTGTGTTAAGTGTTTCAGGCTCTATAGGGCATGAATGAGTGAGAGATTGGGAAGGAAGCTTGCAAAAATGGAAGGAACACAAGAAATTGAGGAGATGACCAGCGAGAAGTGACGCGTACGCATCAACAACGCGACCGCGCGGAAGAAAGGAATTCGCAGTGACGCGGCCGCATGGCTCACGCGACCGCGCGGATTGGAAAAGCACAAGTGACGCGAATGCGTGGACGACGCGAACGTGTTGTAGGGAAAAACGCGAATGACGCGTCCGCATGGATGACGCGATCGCGTGACGTGCACGATCTGCAAAATTACAAAAGTCGCTGGCAGAGATTCTGGGCCGCATTTCAACCCAGTTTTTGGCCCAGAAACACAGATTAAAGTCAGGGAACGTGCAGAGACTCAGGAGGCTATTCATAATTCACTTTTTATTATTTTAGATGTAGTTTCTAGTGAGATAGGTTCTCTCCTCTCTCTTAGGATTAGGATTTAGGACTTCTCTTAGTTTTAGGAGTGACTCTCAATCCCAGGTTCAATGTTCTTTGTATTTATTTATTTTCAATGTTTCATATTTGGATTGATTTTATTTTATTAATACAATTGAGATATTTCAGACTTATATGTCACTGATGCTTGGTGTCTATCCAAATTATTTTCATTCAAGTAGATTTTATTCCCTTTTGGCTTTGGTTGATTAATTGGTAACTCTTGAGTTATCAAACTCATTGTTGACTGAAAATTGGAATTCTTCAAGAATTAATTCGAGATCCAATAACTCCAACTTTTCCCAAGGAAAGACTGGGACTTGAGGATTCGAATTAATTCATTCACTTAACTTACCTTCATAGTTAGAGGTTAACAAAGTGGGAGAAAAATCCAATTCTCATCACAATTGATAAGGATAACTAGGATAGGACTTCCGGTTCTTCTACCTTGCCAAGAGATTTTATTATTGTTAATTTATTTTACTTGTCATTTAAATATGCTTGTGCCCATTGCCCAAACTCCAAAACCCCAATTTACAAACTCATAACCAATAATAAGAACATACCTCCCTGCAATTCCTTGAGAAGACGACCCGAGGTTTAAATACTCGGTTATCAATTTTAAAGGGGTTTGTTACTTGTGACAACCAAAACGTTTGTACGAAGGGATTTCTGTTGGTTTAGAATCTATATCTACAACACGACTATTTTTATAAAATTCTTTACTAGCAAAAATCCTAACGTCAAAATGGCGCCGTTGCCTGGGATTGACTGTGATTAACAACTATTAGTTGTTTGATTGCTTAGATTAGGCGTTTTAGTTTTAATTTTATATAAAAAAAATTCAGATTTTTATTTTAAAATTTGTTTATCTTATCTTATCTTATTTTTCAAAATTCAATTTTTTTTAAATCATCTCTTTTTCAAAATATTTTCTTTTTGTTAGTTTTTGTTTTTATTTTCTCTCTCTACTATGAACTCTCACCCCTTTGGCTATGAGTCTGGTTATAATTATGTTGCAGAAAGAAGAGATTATAATGACAACATGCACCATGGTTGGAACAATCAAAGATGGGAGGAGCCACACGGATTTGATCAACCCTCATGGCGACAACCACCCCAAATGGACTATCAACAACCATTCTGTGATGCATATCAAGGCAATAGCTATGGTGAGCAATCTTTTGATTATCAACAACCACCATACTCACAAGCCCCTTTCTGCCATTCACCTCCATATAACCCTAACCCTCAACCACCATACCAACCACCTTATGAGCCATATGAACCATATATAGAACCACCCGAATTCCAACCCAATTACTCCCAAGAACCACCACCTCAATATTTGCCATCTCCATATCCATCAATCCAAGAGCACTATGATCCTACTTATGATAGCCGAGCGCAGCAAGATTCAACGGATCGCCTCACGGAAACAGGTGTAAAACTTCAAGCAACCCTTCGCCAACTGGATCAAGCGATAAATCAATTAGCTTCCCGACGTTCGGACACTCAAGGAACCCCCATGGCTTGATGTGGACAATCTAATGAAGAACGTAGCATGAAAGAGACACTAGAGACTCCAGTGGATAATAATGAGCATGACTTTGTACTGGAACAAGTGGAGGAAGCTATAATAGTTGCAGAGGAAGAAGTGGTTGAAGATTTAGGAGATGCAGAACCTCCATGGAAAAGTACAGTCATAGAACCCCCTTCCAAGACGTTTGAAATTGATGCTGAGGACGGTGTACAACCTCCAACGCATATCACATTTGACGACTTGGAAGAGGTTGATCAAGAGATGGAGATTCAAGAAGAAGAAGCACAACCTCCCATGCCCTTGGAGAGCAATGAAGAGGAGATTGAATTGGAAGAGAGCTACTAAGAGGAAGAGGTTGAAATTGAAGAAGCTTGCAAAGAGGTAGTAGTTAGCAGAAAAGAGCACAAGGGAGTGGAGCTTACAATTTCATTAAAGATACCTCCCTCTAAGTTGCCATCATCCTTCACAACATTTAAGTGGGTAAAATTCATATCCCTTAGCTTTCTAATTCCACTTGAATATGGGCTACTGGAGACGGATGGTCAACTTATAGCTCTTTGTGACATTAAGAGTAAGAAGAAAATGGCCAGTGGTAAGAAATGTCCTACAAGGTTCATCATGGTTGGAAGCTTTAAGTTTAAGAGTAAAGGTTGGTATAGAGCTCAACTGAATGGGTCTAGGAAGTTGTTTGGCCGCTTACGTGAGAATTCAGACTGCTTGCTACCCGGATGGAACAATATTGCTCAACCAAAAGACGGGTGCAAAGGCAAGGTCTAGGACCCCGGAATCCATTCTACCAATCACCACTCTTGGGGCCTTGTCACTTGCTTTAACTTACTTGAAGGCTTTCTGCGCCTAGTTTGGGACCCCGGAGGCTATTGGAATTCTAAACACTGGTGGAGATTCCTGGATCAGTACAAGCACAAGCCACCATAATAAGGAGCTTATCAGAGTGTCCAACTTAAGGACTTTAACTAAAGTGCTAGGTGGGAGACAACCCACCATGGTATGATCGTTCCTTTTTCAGTTTAAATTTTAGTCTAATTTTGAGTTTTGATTCAACCTAGAATTTTGCATAACATTCATTGCATCTGTATTTGCATCTAATATATAAAAAAAATGCCACGCGACGCGACCGCATCAATGACGCGCCCGCGTCGCAAGGAGAGGGGAGAAAATAAAAACAGACAGAGAGTCACGCGAGAGCGTGGCTGGAGGCGTGCCAATGGCACAAATTGTCCCACACAACCGCGTCATATGGGAATAATGGCCTCCCACGCGACCGCGTGCCTTGGAATTCTACGTAGAAAAGGTGTATGACCGAAAGTTATGTTAGAGTGGTGTTGGATTGGTGCTAAACGCACAATTCTTCCCACGTGGCCGCGTGACCGACTCGACCGCGTCATATCCCCATATTGGCCACTCATGCGATCGCGTCGACCACGCGATCACGTCACCCAAACTTTGGCAAATTAAGATTTTGAATAGAGAGTTGTGCGAGCGCGAGGCTGCCCTCGCGCCAGTAGCATAAAACATGTCACGCGACCGCGTGACCGATGCGACCGCGTCGATTATCTTCAAGCGCAAGTTGGGCGACTGCGTCCCCCACGCGTCCGCGTCGCTTGCACCGCACAACTTTTTCCAAAGCAACCAAATATCTTATCTTTTCTTCCCTACATCTAATTCTTTTCTTCCTTCCTTATCTCTTTTCTTCTTTCTTCTTCCTTTTCTTGCTTTCTTCTTCTCATCCCTCTTCACTTCCATTTAATTTATTTACATAATTTCATTCATTGCATTATTTTCATTGGTGTTAGAAATTTATTTATTTTGCTTATGGATTATTCAAAGAATTGTTTGACAATTATATATTATTTTTATAGGGTTGCTTGCATGTTCAATTTATTATCTTCATTATATTATTTACCATGCATGCTAAGTGTTTGTGAAAACGCCCGTATGGCATTATGCACTATTTTTCAGTATCTTTTATCCCACTACTCTAAATGCCTGCTTTTCACGAAACCCTTTTTCATATCATATTCATTATATATAATTGTCATTACAAACATGTTGTAGTTTGAAAGACTTGGTAATCCAACCTGGACATTGAATGCTTGATCTATGCTACTCATGCCTTTGCCAGCATGCCAATCAACATCTTGCATACTGTTATTATATGCACTTGCTATATTTCCATTGATGAACTTTTCACATGTAGTCATGACCATGTGGTAATGTCATTCCTCTTTATTGTGCATTGATTACCACCTTTTCCGCTCTCTTCCTTGCTCTAACCCTTAGCTTTCAAAGTTACTTTCTTTTTCCCTTTTCAGGATGGCCACCAAGAAGGGTCAAGAGAAAACTACTTCCAAACCACCGACAAGGAAAGGAACCAAAAGAGCCCCAGCTGAGGAACCACAACCCCCATCCACTTGCACATCTCAACATGCACCAAGGACGGTGCAATCTTAAAGTGTGGGGAGGTCGATACCGATCTCCACGGATTAGTTAGTCCCTTCTCAACACCAATTTTTGTTTTTCATTGTTGTATTTGCATGTTTGATTGCATATTTATTTTTTGTGCATATTTTACCATTTGGCTAAAGTAATATTTTCTTTTTCAAGAAATTTTTATAGTATTTCACTAATTTGAATAAAACTTTTTGAAAAACTTGTTTGAAGAAATCTTATTTTGGAACATACTTTAGAGCTCGAAAATACAAAACCAGTGAGATTTTGAGCCTATTTGATTGGTTGCATTTTATCAACTAATATTTTATTTTTTTTTGTGTATTTTCTTTTCTAAAATTGTGATCTTTGTCTTGCTTAATTCTATATTTCCATTGTTTGATGTATGCATGCACTGATATGATTGAGGCCTTTGTTTCACTAAGCTTGCATACCCATATGGCCTTAGCCCTTTCATTATCCATTGCAAACCAATTTGAGCCTAATATACCCATTTTTTCTTTACTTTAGCTCATTACTAACTCTAAGCGGAAAACAATAATGTCCTTAATTTGAATCCTTGGTTAGCTTATACTAGTAAAAGTGCTCATGATTTAAGTGTGGGGAAGTTGGGTCTGAAAATATTTGGTTTGAATAATTGAGTGTTATATATTTTAGTGAAAATGTGCAAAATAATGGTTGAGCACATGTTATTGCATTCAATACTTTAATCATATGCATTGAGAAAAAAAAGAGCAATTAATAAAAGGGGACGAAATACCCCAAAATAAATAGTGAAATCAATGCATATGAGCTGTACTCAAAACTTGGAATGCATAAATATGTAGTAAACACAGTTAATGGGAAGTTAGATTTTGTATTTTAATTAAATGAATTGTCTTGAGTTAGGTGGAAAGTTTATGTTAATTAAGGATTCAGATTTTAGTCCACTTGGCCAAATACAATCCTACCTTGACCCTAACCCCATTACAACCGTTAAAAGACCTCTTGATTTGTGTATTGGTGCATTAAACTTTTGTTGATTGTTAGATGAAGAGCAAGCTATAGAAAGCAAGATTAGTAGAGTAGAGTGAATAACCCTATACACTTGAGAGATTAGAGTGATATACACTTCTAGTAAGGGCTCAGTGCTTAATTCTATGTTCCCTGCTTTCATGAGCTATCTTCTTCTTGCAAGTTACTTATATTGTATTTTGTGATTTGAATTAGTGAAATCCAGTTCATATTTATTCTTGAAGGATTTATTTACTTTTTCACCAAGTAGGTAGAATCATTTTAGCATGTAGTTGCATTCACATTCATAGGTTGCATTACATGAGTCTTGCCTTTCCCTACTCATTTATTTGGTCTCCTTGAGTTTAGCATGAGGACATGCTAATGTTTAAGTGTGGGGAGGTTGATAAACCACTATTTTATGGTTCACAATGTGTTTAATTGTGTGGTTTTATCATGGTCTTTACCCACTTATTCTTATAATTAGCATGCATTTATATTTCCTTCCTTAAATTATTACATGATTGAAAACATGCTTCTTTGGTCTTAATTTAGCTAATCTTAATCCTCTCTTATTACCATTCGATGCCTTGATCTGTGTGTTAAGTGTTTCAGGCTCTATAGGGCATGAATGGGTGAGAGATTGGGAAGGAAGCTTGCAAAAATGGAAGGAACACAAGAAATTGAGGAGATGACCAGCGAGAAGTGACGCGTACGCGTCAACGACGCGACCGCGCAGAAGAAAGGAATTCACAGTGACGCGGCCGCATGGCTCACACGACCGCGTGGATTGGAAAAGTACAAGTGACGTGGAAGCATGGACGACGCGAACGCGTGGCAGGAAAAACGCGAATGACGCGTCCGCATGGATGACGCGATCGCGTGACGTGCGCGATCTGCAAAATTACAAAAGTCGCTGGCAGAGATTCTGGGCCGCATTTCAACCCAGTTTTCGGCCCAGAAACACAGATTAAAGTCAGGGAACGTGCAGAGACTCAGGAGGCTATTCATAATTCACTTTTTATTATTTTAGATGTAGTTTCTAGTGAGATAGGTTCTCTCCTCTCTCTTAGGATTAGGATTTAGGACTTCTCTTAGTTTTAGGAGTGACTCTCAATCCCAGGTTCAATGTTCTTTGTATTTATTTATTTTCAATGTTTCATATTTGGATTGATTTTATTTTATTAATACAATTGAGATATTTCAGAATTATATGTCACTGATGCTTGGTGTCTATCCAAATTATTTTCATTCAAGTAGATTTTATTCCCTTTTGGCTTTGGTTGATTAATTGGTAACTCTTGAGTTATCAAACTCATTGTTGACTGAAAATTGGAATTCTTCAAGAATTAATTCGAGATCCAATAACTCCAACTTTTCCCAAGCAAAGACTGGGACTTGAGGATTCGAATTAATTCATTCACTTAACTTACCTTCATAGTTAGAGGTTAACAAAGTGGGAGAAAAATCCAATTCTCATCACAATTGATAAGGATAACTAGGATAGGACTTCTAGTTCTTCTACCTTGCCAAGAGATTTTATTATTGTTAATTTATTTTACTTGTCATTTAAATATGCTTGTGCCCATTGCCCAAACTCCAAAATCCCAATTTACAAACTCATAACCAGTAATAAGAACATACCTCCCTGCAATTCCTTGAGAAGACGACCCGAGGTTTAAATACTCGGTTATCAATTTTAAAGGGGTTTGTTACTTGTGACAACCAAAATGTTTGTACGAAGGGATTTTTGTTGGTTTAGAATCTATATCTACAACGCGACTATATTTATAAAATTCTTTACTAGCAAAAATCCTAACGTCAGCGACCTCGAGACTGGGTTCACGTCTTTTCGCAGACACGGCGTGAAACTCAACCCCCTCAAATGCGCTTTTACCATAGAATCCAGGAATTTCCTCGGTTTCATGATAACCCAGAGGGGGGTCGAAGCGAACCCTGACAAGTGTGAAGCTATTCTGCGAATGACAAGCCCAGGGTGCATCAAGGACGTGCAGAGATTAGCCAGAAGGCTTACAGCTCTATCTCGTTTCCTCGGCGCATCGGAGGCCAGAGCTCTTCCCTTCTTCAACCTCATGAGGAAAGGGATAGCCATTGAATAGACCCTGGCCTGTGAAGAAGCTTTCAACCATTTCAAAAAATATACTTTCGGCACCACCAGTCCTAGGCAAACCCAAGGACGGCGAGATGCTATTTCTATACCTGGCAGTAACGGACGAAGCCTTGGCGGCCGTCCTTGTCCGTGAAGAAGGAAAGATCCAACAGCTGGTCTACTTCATTAGCATAGCTGATGAGCGGATAATTTGTACGCTTTTTGGCATTGTTTTTAGTATGTTTTTGGTAGTTTTAGTTGAGTTTTTATTATATTTTTATTAGTTTTTAGTTAAAATTCACTTTTCTGGACTTTACTATGAGTTTGTGTGTTTTTCTGTGATTTCAGGTATTTTCTGGCTGAAATTGAGGGATCTGAGCAAAAATCTGATCCAGAGACTCAAAAGGACTGCAGATGCTGTTGGATTCTGACCTCCCTGCACTCGAAGTGGATTTTCTGGAGCTACAGAAGCCCAATTGGCGCGCTCTCAACGGCGTTGGAAAGTAGACATCCTGGGCTTTCCAGCAATATATAATAGTCCATACTTTGCCCAAGATTTGATGGCCCAAACCGGCGTTCAAAGTCACCTCAAGAAATTCCAGCGTTAAACGCCGGAACTGGCACCTAAATGGGAGTTAAACGCCCAAACTGGCATAAAAGCTGGCGTTTAACTCCAAGAAGAGTCTCTACACGAAAATGCTTCATTGCTCAGCCCAAGCACACACCAAGTGGGCCCGGAAGTGGATTTTTATGTCATTTACTCATCTCTGTACACCCTAGGCTACTAGTTTTCTATAAGTAGGACCTTTTACTATTGTATTTTTCATCTTTGGATTGTTTTTGATCCTTTGATCATCTTTGGACATCTAGTTCTTAGATCATTGGGAGGCTGGCCATTCGGCCATGCCTAGACCTTATGCTTATGTATTTTCAACGGTGGAGTTTCTACACACCATAGATTAAGGTGTGGAGCTCTGCTGTACCTCGAGTATTAATGCAATTACTATTGTTCTTCCATTCAATTCCGCTTGTTCTTTATCCAAGATATCACTTGTTCTTCAACATGATGAAGGTGATGATTGACGCCCATCACCATTCTCACTCATGAACAAGGTGACTGACAACCATTCTTGTTCTACAAGCATCTGAGGCTTAGTGAATATCTCTTGGATTCTTTAAAAGGAATCTTCGTGGTATAGGCAGGACTTGATGGCAGCATTCAAGAGAATCCGGAAGGTCTAACTTTGTCTGTGGTATTCTGAGTAGGATTCAATGATTGAATGACTGTGACGTGCTTCAAACCTGTAACCTACTGGGCGTTAGTGACAGACGCAAAAGAGTGATTCTATTCCGGTAGGGGAGGGAACCAAACCGGTGATTGGCAGTACTGTGACAGAGTGCGTGCATTAGCTTTCACTGCGCGGATGGGAGGTAGCTGCTGACAACAGTGAGACCCTACACGAGCTTGCCATGGAAAGGAGTAAGAAAGGATTGGATGAAGGCAGTAGGAAAGCAGAGAGACGGAAGGGAAGGCATCTTCATACGCTTGTCTGAAGCTCTTACACCAATGATATACATAAGTATCACTATCTTTATATTCTATTATTTTCGTTTATCACCATATCCATTTGAGTCTGCCTGACTGAGATTTACAAGGTGACCATAGCTTGCTTCATACCAACAATCTCCGTGGGATCGACCCTTACTCACGTAAGGTATTACTTGGACGATCCAGTGCACTTGCTGGTTAGTTGTGTGAAGTTGTAGTGATCACAATTTTGCGCACCAAGTTTTTGGCGCCGTTGCCGGGGATTGTTCTTGTGTATGGACAACTGACGGTTCATCTTGTTGCTTAGATTATGTATTTTTTTTTTCAGAGTTCTTAAGAATGAATTCTAGTGTTTCAAGGTGATGTTCTTATCATCACCAAAGCTGATTGATCATCATCAATTTAGCTCTTGAATGCAATGTCTTGCTGAAGCTTAGCTAGCTATGTCTAATTCCTTTAGACTAAAGCTTTAGACTAACATTGCATGATTCCTGGAATTCTCATTAAGAATTTTGATACCTTTATTTTCCTTCTCACTTAATTTTCGAAAAAGCACAAAAAAATTACAAAATCATAAAATCCAAAAATATTTCTTGTTTGAGTCTAGAGTCTCATGTTAAGTTTGGTGTCAATTGCATGATTTTGCATTCATGCATGTGTCTTCAGTAATCCTCAAGTTGTTCTTGATGATTTTCTAGCTCTAATCTTTAAATTCTCTTGACTTGAGTGTTTTGTGTGTCTCATATGCATTAGTGTCAGTAGTGTTCAAACTGCTAAGTTTGGTGTCTTGCATGCATTGTTATTTGATTCTTGTTGCATTTTAATTTTTCCTTACTATTAAAAATCCAAAAATATTTTTTATTTGTGTCTTTTCAAGTCAATAATACAGAGAATTGAAGATTCAGAACATACTGCAGAGGAATCACACAGAAAAAGCTGGGCATTCAAAAATGCCCAGTGAAGAAGACAGACTGGCGTTTAAACGCCAGCCAGGGTGCCTGGTTGGGCGTTTAACGCCCAAAAGGGTAGTAGTTTGGGCGTTAAACGCCAGAATGTGCACATTCTGGGCGTTTAACACCAGGATGGCAAAGGGGGAAGATTTTGTTTTCAAATCAAATTTTTTTTCAAGTTTTCAAAGTTTTTCAAAATCAAATCTTTTTCAAATCAAATCTTTTCAATCAAATCTTTTTCAAAATTTATTTCTTTCCTTTTTCAAAGATACTTACTAACAATCAATGATTTGATTGAACATTTTTTGCCTTTTCTATTAAGGAAGGTTTTATGTTTGAATCATATCTTTTCTTGTTAGGTAAGTCATCAATTTCTTTTAAAAAATCACATCTTTTCAAATTGTTTTCAAATCATATCTTTTAAAATTGTTTTCAAATCATATCTTTTAAAATAGTTTTCAAAATCATATCTTTTAAAATTGTTTTCAAATCATATCTTTTCAATCATATCTTTTTAATCACATCTTTTTCAAAATAGTTTTCAATCAAATCTTTTTGATTTCTAATTTAAAAATCTTTTTCAAAAAAATCACTTGATTTCTTTTCCACTCTTATTTTCGAAAATCAATTAAGTGTTTTTCAAAATGTTTTCAAAATCTTTTACTTAATTTTCGAAAATTACTTCCCTTCTTCTCACATCCTTCCATTTATGGACTAACACTATTCCTTAATGCACAATTCGAACTCCATCTTCTTTGATAAGTTCGAATTTTCTACTTCTGTCTTCTACTCTTCTTTTCTTCTGACACCTAAAGGAATCTCTATACTGTGACATAGAGGATTCCACATTTTCTTGTTCTCTTCTCTTTCTTATGAGCAGGAGCAAAGACAAAGGCATTCTTGTTGAAGCTGACCCTGAACCTGAAAGGACCTTGAAGAGAAAGCTAAGAGAAGCCAAAGCACAACTCTCTTTAAAGGACCTGACCGAATTCTTCGAAGAAGAAGAACACATGGCAGCCGAAAACAACAACAATGCAAACAATGCAAGGAAGATGCTAGGTGACTTTACTGCACCTACTCCCGACTTCTATGGGAGAAGCATCTCTATCCCTGCCATTAGAGTAAACAACTTTGAGCTTAAGCCTCAGTTAGTTTCTCTAATGCAACAGAATTGCAAGTCCATGGACTTCCAATGGAAGATCCTCATCAGTTCTTAGCTGAATTCTTGCAAATCTGTGACACAGTCAAGACTAATGGGGTAGACCCTGAGGTCTATAGACTGATGCTATTCCCTTTTGCTGTAAGAGACAGAGCTAGAATATGGTTGGACTCTCAACCTAAAGAAAGCCTGGACTCTTGGGAAAAGCTAGTCAATGCCTTCTTGGCAAGATTCTTTCCACCTCAAAGATGGAGTAAGCTTAGAGTGGAAGTCCAAACCTTCAGACAGAAGGATAGAGAATCCCTCTATGAAGCTTGGGAAAGATACAAACAAATAATCAGAAAATGTCCCTCAGACATGCTTTCTGAATGGAGCATCATAGGTATTTTCTAAGATGGTCTCTCTGAACTGTCCAAGATGTCTTTTGGATAGCTCTGCTGAAGGATCTCTTCATCTGCGGAAGAAGCTTATGATCCTGAGAACCCCTCAATGGAAGAGGTGAATTACCTAGGAGAACCCTATGGAAACACCTATAATTCTTCATGGAGAAATCACCCAAATTTCTCATGGAAGAATCAAGAGAGACCTCAACAAGGTTTCAATAATAACAATGGTGGAAGAAACAAGTTTAGCAATGGCAAGCCTTTTCCATCATCTTCTCAGCAACAGACAGAGAGTTCTAAGCAGAATACTTCTGACTTAGCAACAATGGTCTCTGATCTAATAAAGACCACTCAAAGTTTCATGAATGAAACAAGGTCCTCCATCAGAAAATTGGAAGGACAAGTGGGTCAGCTGAGCAAGAAAGTTACTGAACTCCCTCCTAGTACTCTCCCAAGTAATACAGAAGAAAATCCAAAAGGAGAGTGCAAAGCCATAACCATGGCCGAATATGGAGAGGAAAGAGAGGAGGTGGACGCCACTGAGGAAGACCTCAATGGGCGTGCACCAATCTCCTTTGAGTTCCTCAATGAGGAACCATGGGAATCTGAGGCTCAAAATGAGACCATAGAGATTCCATTGGACTTACTTCTGCCTTTCATGAGCTCTGATGAGTATTCTCCCTCTGAAGAGGATGAGTATGTCACTGAAGAGCAAGTTGCTAAATACCTTGGAGCAATCATGAAGCTAAATGACAAGTTATTTGGAAATGAGACTTGGGAAGATGAACCTCCCTTGCTCACCAAAGAACTGGATGACTTGTCTAGGCAGAAATTGCCTCAAAAGAGACAAGATCCTGGGAAGTGCATGGATGAATCCATCATCCTTGGCAGACCCTTCCTAGCCACAGCAAGGGCTGTGATTGATGTTGATGGAAGTGAACTGATCATTCAAGTGAATGAAGAAACCTATGTGTTTAAGGCTCAAGGATATCCCTCTGTCACCATGGAGAGGAAGCTTGAAGAGCTTCCCTCAAATCAGAGACAAATAGAGCCCCCACAGTCAAACTCTAAGTTTGGTGTTGGGAGGCCACAACCAAACTCTAAGTTTGGTGTTGAACCCCCACATTCAAACTCTAAGTTTGGTGTTGGGAGGTTCCAACATTGCTCTGATCATTTATGAGGCTCCATGAGAGTCCTCTGTCAAGCTACTGACATTAAAGAAGCGCTTGTTGGGAGGCAACCCAATGTTTTATAATTAACTATTTCCTTTTGTTATTTTATTTTTTTGTAGGTTGATGATCATAAGAAGTCACAAAATCCATTGAAAAAGCAAAAACAGAATGAAAAACAGGAAGAAAAACAGCACACCCTGGAGGAAGAACTCACTGGCGTTTAAACGCCAGTGAGGCTAGCAGTTGGGCGTTTAACGCCCAATCTGGCACCATTCTGGGCGTTTAACGCCAGAAAGGGGCACCAGACTGGCGTTAAACGCCAAGAAGGGGCAAGAACCTGGCGTTAAACGCCAGGAATGGGCACCAGCCCGGCGTTTAACGCCAGAAATAGCTCAAAACGTGGATTTTGATGCTATTTGGTGCAGGGATGACTTTTCCTTGACACCTAAGGATCTGTGAACCCCACAGGATCCCCACCAACCCCACCACCCTCTCTTCT
The DNA here is from genome assembly GCF_014773155.1 of Arachis stenosperma. NCBI lineage: Eukaryota > Viridiplantae > Streptophyta > Magnoliopsida > Fabales > Fabaceae > Arachis > Arachis stenosperma. The sequence goes on along the minus strand of NC_080378.1, from coordinate 42,399,429 downwards.
TCTTCACCCATTCACCAATCACCTCAATACCTCCTCACCACTCACATCCATCTCCTCCAATTCTTCTTCTTCTACTCTCTTCTTTCTTCTTTTGCTCGAGGACGAGCAAACCTTTTAAGTTTGGTGTGGTAAAAGCATTGCTTTTTGTTTTTCCATAACCATTTATGTCATCCAAAGCCGGTTCAATTGAGAAGGCATGACCTCAAGCCCATCACTAAGAAGAAGATGGAGCAAACAAGAGACCCCTCTCATCAAGAAATCCCTGAGATACCTCAAGGGATGCACTCTCCTCCACAAGACTACTGGGAGCAAATTAACACCTCCCTAGGAAAATTGAGTTCCAACATGGGACAACTAAGGGTGGAGCACCAAGAACATGCCATCCTCCTCCATGAAATTGGAGAAGATCAAAGGATCATGAGAGAGGAGCAACAAAGACAAGGAAGAGACATTGAGGAGCTCAAGCACTCCATAGGATCTTCAAGAGAAAGAAAGAGCCGCCATCACTAAGGTGGACCCGTTCTTTAATCTCCTTGTTCTTTATTCTTCTGTTTTTCAAATTTTAGTGCTTTATGTTTATCCATGTTTGTGTCTTATGATCATTAGTGTCTTAGTGTCTATGCCTTAAAGCCATGAATATGAATCCATCACCTTTCTTAAATGAAAACTGTTTTTATCACAAAAGAACAAGAAGTACAGGATTTCAAATTCATCTTTAAAACTAGCTTAATTAGTTTGATGTGGTGACAATACTTTTTGTTTTCTGAATGTATGCTTAAACAGTGCATATGTCTTTTGAATTTGTGGTTCATGAATGTTAAAATTGTTGGCTCTTGAAAGAATGATGAAAAAGGAGACATGTTACTGAGGATCTGAAAAATCATAAAAATGATTCTTGAAGCAAGAAAAAGCAGTGAATACAAAAAAAAAAAGAGAAAAAGAAGGAGAAAAACGAAAAAAAAAGGGAGAGAAAGAAAAAGAAAGAAAAAGAAAGAAATAAAGTTGTGATCCAAGGCAAAAAGAGTGTGCTTAAGAACCCTGGACACCTCTAATTGGGGACTTTAGCAAAGCTGAGTCACAATCTGAAAAGGTTCACCCAATTATGTGTCTGTGGCATGTATGTATCCGGTGGTAATACTGGAAGACAGAGTGCTTTGGGCCACGGCCAAGACTCAATAAGTAGCTGTGTTCAAGAATCATCATACTTAACTAGGAGAATCAATAACACTATCTGGATTCGGAGTTCCTAAAGAAGCCAATCATTCTGAATTTCAAAGGATAAAGTGAGATGCCAAAACTGTTCGGAGGCAAAAAGCTACTAGTCCCGCTCATCTAATTTGGAGCTTAGTTTCATTGATAATTTGGAGTCTATAGTATATTCTCTTCTTTTTATCTTATTTGATTTTCAGTTGCTTGAGGACAAGCAACAATTTAAGTTTGGTGTTGTGATGAGCGGATAATTTGTACGCTTTTTGGCATTGTTTTTAGTATGTTTTTGGTAGTTTTAGTTGAGTTTTTATTATATTTTTATTAGTTTTTAGTTAAAATTCACTTTTCTGGACTTTACTATGAGTTTGTGTGTTTTTCTGTGATTTCAGGTATTTTCTGGCTGAAATTGAGGGATCTGAGCAAAAATCTAATCCAGAGACTCAAAAGGACTGCAGATGCTGTTGGATTCTGACCTCCCTGCACTCGAAGTGGATTTTCTGGAGCTACAGAAGCCCAATTGGCGCGCTCTCAACGGCGTTGGAAAGCAGACATCCTGGGCTTTCCAGCAATATATGATAGTCCATACTTTGCCCAAGATTTGATGGCCCAAACCGGCGTTCAAAGTCACCTCAAGAAATTCCAGCGTTAAACGCCGGAACTGGCACCTAAATGGGAGTTAAACGCCCAAACTGGCATAAAAGCTGGCGTTTAACTCCAAGAAGAGTCTCTACACGAAAATGCTGCATTGCTCAGCCCAAGCACACACCAAGTGGGCCCGGAAGTGGATTTTTATGTCATTTACTCATCTCTGTACACCCTAGGCTACTAGTTTTCTATAAGTAGGACCTTTTACTATTGTATTTTTCATCTTTGGATTGTTTTTGATCCTTTGATCATCTTTGGACATCTAGTTCTTAGATCATTGGGAGGCTGGCCATTCGGCCATGCCTAGACCTTATGCTTATGTATTTTCAACGGTGGAGTTTCTACACACCATAGATTAAGGTGTGGAGCTCTGCTGTACCTCGAGTATTAATGCAATTACTATTGTTCTTCCATTCAATTCCGCTTGTTCTTTATCCAAGATATCACTTGTTCTTCAACATGATGAAGGTGATGATTGACGCCCATCACCATTCTCACTCATGAACAAGGTGACTGACAACCATTCTTGTTCTACAAGCATCTGAGGCTTAGTGAATATCTCTTGGATTCTTTAAAAGAAATCTTCGTGGTATAGGCAGGACTTGATGGCAGCATTCAAGAGAATCCGGAAGGTCTAACTTTGTCTGTGGTATTCTGAGTAGGATTCAATGACTGAATGACTGTGACGTGCTTCAAACCTGTAACCTACTGGGCGTTAGTGACAGACGCAAAAGAGTGATTCTATTCCGGTAGGGGAGGGAACCAAACCGGTGATTGGCAGTACTGTGACAGAGTGCGTGCATTAGCTTTCACTGCGCGGATGGGAGGTAGCTGCTGACAACAGTGAGACCCTACACGAGCTTGCCATGGAAAGGAGTAAGAAAGGATTGGATGAAGGCAGTAGGAAAGCAGAGAGACGGAAGGGAAGGCATCTTCATACGCTTGTCTGAAGCTCTTACACCAATGATATACATAAGTATCACTATCTTTATATTCTATTATTTTCGTTTATCACCATATCCATTTGAGTCTGCCTGACTGAGATTTACAAGGTGACCATAGCTTGCTTCATACCAACAATCTCCGTGGGATCGACCCTTACTCACGTAAGGTATTACTTGGACGACCCAGTGCACTTGCTGGTTAGTTGTGTGAAGTTGTAGTGATCACAATTTCGCGCACCAATAGCGCTACAAGGTGCGAAGTTAAGGTACAGTAAATTGGAAAAACTAGCTTATACACTCCTGATCTCATCTCAAAGGTTGAAGCAGTACTTCCAAGGGCATCGGATCGTCGTCAAGACTAACCGAGCCATTCGTCAAGTCCTACTAAAATCCGATCTAGCAGGATGGATGATGACTTGGGCAATCAAGTTGTCCCAGTACGATCTGCAATATGAACCCAGACATGCAATTAAAGCCCAGGCAATGGCTGATTTCCTAGTAAAAGTGATGGGGGACCCTCGCAAAAACCCGGACACACGGTGGAAACTCTATGTCGATAGAGCTTCCAACCAAACATATGGGGGAGGGGACAGGGATAATCCTCAAAAGCCCGACCGGGATGATATACGAGCAGTCCATCAAGTTTGATTTCCCAGTTTCTAATAACCAGGCAGAATACGAGGCTGTCATAGGAGGTCTACTCTTATCGAAAGAAATCGGGGCAACCAAAGTGGAGCTAAACACCGACTCTCAAGTCGTCACCTCCCAGATCAATTAGACCTACCAAACTAGAGATTCCTTACTACAGAAATACTTGGAAAGGGTCAAAGATTTGAGTAAAGAATTTGATGAAGTCGTGGTGCAACATGTTCTAAGAGAAAGGAACACGCGAGCCAACCTCCTGTCAAAGCTGGCAAGCACGAAGTCAGAGTTGGGAAACCGATCCCTGATCCAAGGATTGGTAAAGGAACCAATGGTCACCTTGTGCGTAACCCAAGTAGCCCACATTCCCTATGGATCGACCCGATCACTAACTTCTTGGAAGACAGTAAGCTCCCTGAGGATGAAAAGGTTGCGAAGGTGATAAGGAGGGAAGCGGCCAAGTACGTGATAGTACAGGGCCAACTATTCAAAAGAGGATTGAACTAGCCCCTGATAAAGTGCCTGCGCCCCAATCAGACGAACTATGTCTTGAGCGAGGTCCATGAGGGATGTTGCGGCCACCATATCAGTGGAAATGCCCTGGCCTGGAAGCTCGTTAGGGCTGGTTACCATTGGCCCTCGATGATGTCAGACTCCCAAGAATTCGTGAAAAGATGCAAGAAGTGTCAAGAAAATGCCAACTTCTATAGGACCCAGGCAGCGGAGTTGAGTTTGCTAATAGCCTCCTGACCTTTCAGCCGATGGAGAGTGGACCTTTTGGGACCCTTCCCGGTAGAACCCGGGCAGGTTAAGTACCTGATCATGGCCATTGACTACTACACTAAGTGGGTTGAGGCGGAGCCGCTAGCTAGCATATCATTGGCAAACTGTCAAAAATTCATGTGGAGGTAAGTAATCTCCAGATTTGGAATTCCGGAGGTCATGAGATCAGACAACGGGACACAGTTTGCTGATAAGAAGTTTGGTGAGTTCCTCACCGTCCTAGACGTAAGGCAGAAGTTCTCGTCTGTAGAACACCCACAGACTAACGGCCAAGTTGAAGCCGCAAACAAAATCATCCTCTAAGAACTTAAGAAATGGCTTGACCAGAAGAAGGGAGCATGGGCAGACGAACTCACATCAGTCTTGTGGTCCTACAGAACAACACCACAATCTTCCACCGGAAAGACCCCTTTACGACTTACCTATGGGGTCGATGCAGTAATTTTCGTGGAGGTGGGGAGTCGAGCCCACGGTTACTCCTTGGTGGAGTCAAGGAAGCTGTGGAGAAGGATCTAGTCGACGAGACCAGGGAAATGGCTCACTTGTTAGAGACGGCGTTAAAACAAAGAATAGCTCTACGGTACAATGCCAAAGTGCTAAAGAGGAGTTTTGAACTAAACGACCTGGTTCTGCAACGCAACGGTGTGGACCTACCGACCCCTGGATAAGGGAAACTGGCAGCTAACTGGGAAGGCCCGTACAGGGTGAAAGAGGTAGTCGGTGATAAACCACTATTTCATGGTTTATATTGTATTTAATTGAGTGGTTTTATCAAGCTTTTCACCCACTTATTCATAGAATTTGCATGATTTTACAATTCCTTCCTAGTTTAGCTCTATGATTGAAAACATGCTTCTTTGGTCTTAATTTTAACTAATCTTAATCCTCTCTTATTACCATTCGATGCCTTGATCTGTGTGTTAAGTGTTTCAGGCTTCATAGGGTAGGAATGGCTTAGAGAATGAAGAGGAAGCATGCAAACATGGAAGGAATACAAGGAATTGAGGAGATGACCAGCGAGAAGTCACGCGGTCGCATGGCTCATGCAACCGCGCGAAATGGAAGAAATCAGAGTGACGCGTTCGCATGCTTGACGCGACCGCGCGGATTGGAAGCTGCACGAACGACACGAAAGCGTGGACGACGCACACGCGTGGTACGAGAAATGCTAAGTGACGCGAACGCGTGGACGACGTGGACGCGTGACGTGTGCGATCTGCAGAATTACAAAAGTTACTGGCAGAGATTCTGGGCCGCATTTCAACTCAGTTTTCGGCCCAGAAATACAGATTAAAGTCAGGGAACTTGCAGAGACTCAGTATGCTCTCATAATTCACAATTTTAGTTTTAGATTTAGTTTTTAGAGAGAGAGGTTCTCCCCTCTCTCTTAGGATTAGGATTAGGATTAGGATTTTAACTTTTTCATCAGGTTCAATAATTTATATTTCTCTTCTACTTTTATTTACTCTGATATTTTTATTTGTGTTTGATTGATGTTGCCCATTTGGCTGATGATATTGTCCATGTTAAAATTGACATTTTTATTTAATATAATTTGAGGTATTTTAGATTTATATGTTATGGATGCTTTGGCTTTATCCAATTTATTTTCATTCAAGTAGGATTTCCCCCCTTTTGGTCTTGGTTAAGAAATCAGTAACTCAGGAGTTATCTTAGCTCAACATAATTGATAACTGTTATCTTTGCTAATTGAATTGAACTTTAATAATCCCAACCTTTTCTTAGGAATTAAATAGGATTCAAAGGTCAAACTAATTAGTCCCTTGACTTTCCTTTGCTTTAGTAAAGGTTAACTAAGTGGAATTAAGATTCAACTTTCATTATTATTGATAAGAATAACTAAGTCTGGACTTCCAATTTCTCATACCTTGCCAAAGGGTTTGCTTTACAGTATTTATTTATTTTAATTGCCATTTAAATTATTTGCCATATTCATTCCTCATTCTCAAAATCCCCAATTTTACCTTTTTCCAAGCCAATAATAAGAACATACCTCCCTGCAATTCCTTGAGAAGACGACCCGAGGTTTAAATACTCGGTTATCAATTTTAAAGGGGTTTGTTACTTTTGACAACCAAAACGTTTGCACGAAGGGATTTCTGTTGGTTTAGAATCTATATCTACAACGTGACTATTTTTATAAAATTCTTTACTAGCAAAAATCCTAAGTCAAAATGGCGCCGTTGTCAGGGAATTGCAAACGTGTGCCTTATTATTGGTTATTGTAAATATTTTTCAAAAAAAAAATTCAGATTTTAAAATTTTTTTATCTTATCTTATCTTAGTTTCAATTTTCAAAAATCAAATCATTTTTTTTTCAAAAATCATATCTTTTTCAAAATCTTATCTTTTTCAAAATATTTTCTTTTTTTTGTTAGTTTTTGTTTCTATTTTTTTTCAACTACTATGAATTCTCACCCCTCTCGCTTTGAGTTTGGTTCTAATTTTGTTGTAAGGAATGGAAGCTATAACAGGAAGATGCATCAAGGTCAAAGCAATCAAAGATGGACGGAGCCAAGAGGATCTGATCAACCCTTTAGGCAACAACACCTTCCAAGATATCACAGACAAAGACCATCCTACAATGCATACCAAGCTGATAGATATGGTGGACCGCCCAGTAGCTACCAACAAGCCCCACCGTATGCTCAGAGACCATCCTCACAACATAACTTTGAACCATCACACTTACAAGCCCTTTTCCACCATTCACCTCCATATGACCCCAATCCTCATTCACCACACCAACCACCATATGAACCATACCTAGAACCACCACCTCAATATACACCATCTCCATATCCTTATCAAGAGGAACCACTTCCGTGTTATGAACCTTTTCTCCCAACAAATAAACCCTCCTATCCACCCCAAACCTCCATGGAAAGCAAATTTGCCTCTATCACTAGTCTCACCTCTACTCTTCAAGCACTTATATCCCGCATGGTGTAACACCCTACCACACTGAGCTTTACGCTTAAGTCGTAAAACAGAGGTGGTGTGGTATTACGACCTCTAAAATAAAATGTGTACCTATAATAGCAGAAGGATTATAATATGCTAGGAGCCTTGAAAAATAGAGGAAATAAAAGTCGCGAAAATAAAAGCGCAACGCTCAAGAAACGGGTTAACTTGCATGCTAAGAAAGACTGTAACTATCAAACCTAAGATAATAAAAGTAGGAATAGAGTGCCAAAGATACAAAATAACAAGCTCCTAACTCAGCCTGCGAAGTCAAGATTGGCCGGAGAAAATTTACACATAAATACATACAAATCCAAAACCCAAACGTTCATATACATAATCCTGCCTTCTCATAAACCTCTAAGAGGATCAGAACGAACAAGTTATACGGAGAGAAAACTAAGGACATATATATACATCACTGAACAATAAAACTACTGGTGCACGAAATTGTGATCACTACAACTTCGCACAACTAACCAGCAAGTGCACTGGGTCGTCCAAGTAATAAACCTGACGCGAGTAAGGGTCGATCCCACGGAGATTGTTGGTATGAAGCAAGCTATGGTCACCTTGTAAATCTTAGTCAGGCAGACTCAAATGGGTATAGATGATGAATAAAACATAAAGATAAAGATAGAGATACTTATGTAATTCATTGGTAGGAATTTCAGATAAGCGTATGAAGATGCTTGGTCCCTTCCGTCTCTCTACTTTCCTACCGTCTTCATCCAATCCTTCTTACTCCTTTCCATGGCAAGCTTATGCAAGGGTTTCACCGTTGTCAGTGGCTACCTCCCATCCTCTCAGTGGAAATGTTCAACGCACCCTGTCACGGCACGGCTATCCATCTGTCGGTTCTCAATCAGGCCGGAATAGAATCCAGTGATTCTTTTGCGTCTGTCACTAACGCCCCGCCCTCAGGAGTTTGAAGCACGTCACAGTCATTCAATCATTGAATCCTACTCAGAATACCACAGACAAGGTTAGACCTTCCGGATTCTCTCGAATGCCGCCATCAGTTCTTGCCTATTCCACGAAGACTCTGATCTCACGGAATGGCTGGCTCGTTTGTCAGGCGAGCGCTCGGTTGTCAGGCGATCAACCATGCATCATGTATCAGGAATCCAAGAGATATTCACTCAATCTAAGGTAGAACAGAGGTGGTTGTCAGTCACACGTTCATAGGTGAGAATGATGATGAGTGTCACGGATCATCACATTCATCAAGTTGAAGAACAAGTGATATTTTGGAACGAGAACAAGCGGAATTGAATAGAAGAACAATAGTAATTGCATTAATACTCGAGGTACAGCAGAGCTCCACACCTTAATCTATGGTGTGTAGAAACTCCACCGTTGAAAATACATAAGAACAAGAGTGATCATTGGCTTCGGTCCCAAAGAGGGAACCAGAAGAACCAAGATGAAAATACAATAGTAAAAGGTCCTATTTATAGGGAACTAGTAGCTTAAGAATTACAAAGATGAGTAAATGACATAAAAATCCACTTCCGGGCCCACTTGGTGTGTGCTTGGGCTGAGCAATGAAGCATTTTCGTGTAGAGACTCTTCTTGGAGTTAAACGCCAGCTTTTGTGCCAGTTTGGGCGTTTAACTCCCACTTTGGTGCCAGTTCCGGCGTTTAACGCTGGGAAATCTGAAGGTGACTTTGAACGCCAGTTTGGGCCATCAAATCTTGGGCAAAGTATGGACTATTATATATTGCTGGAAAGCCCAGGATGTCTACTTTCCAACGCCGTTGAGAGCGCGCCAATTGGGCTTCTGTAGCTCCAGAAAATCTACTTCGAGTGCAGGGAGGTCAGAATCCAACAGCATCTGCAGTCCTTTTCAGTCTCTGAATCAGATTTTTGCTCAGGTCCCTCAATTTCAGCCAGAAAATACCTGAAATCACAGAAAAACACACAAACTCATAGTAAAGTCCAGAAAAGTGAATTTTAACTAAAAACTAATAAAAATATACTAAAAACTAACTAAATCTTACTAGAAACATACTAAAAACAATGCCAAAAAGCGTACAAATTATCCGCTCATCACAACACCAAACTTAAATTGTTGCTTGTCCCCAAGCAACTGAAAATCAAATAAGATAAAAAGAAGAGAATATACTATAGACTCCAAATTATCAATGAAACTTAGCTCCAAATTAGATGAGCGGGACTAGTAGCTTTTTGCCTCCGAACAGTTTTGGCATCTCACTTTATCCTTTGAAATTCAGAATGATTGGCTTCTTTAGGAACTCAGAATCCAGATAGTGTTGTTGATTCTCCTAGTTAAGTATGATGATTCTTGAACACAGCTACTTATTGAGTCTTGGCCGTGGCCCAAAGCACTCTGTCTTCCAGTATTACCACCGGATACATACATGCCACAGACACATAATTGGGTGAACCTTTTCAGATTGTGACTCAGCTTTGCTAAAGTCCCCAATTAGAGGTGTCCAGGGTTCTTAAGCACACTCTTTTTGCCTTGGATCACAACTTTATTTCTTTCTTTTTCTTTTCTTTTTCTTTCTCCCTTTTTTTCCTTTTTCGTTTTTCTCCTTCTTTTTTTTTGTATTCACTGCTTTTTCTTGCTTCAAGAATCATTTTTATGATTTTTCAGATCCTCAGTAACATGTCTCATTTTTCATCATTCTTTCAAGAGCCAACATTCATGAACCACAAATTCAAAAGACATATGCACTGTTTAAGCATACATTCAGAAAACAAACAGTATTGTCACCACATCAAACTAATTAAGCTAGTTTTAAAGATGAATTCGAAATCCTGTACTTCTTGTTCTTTTGTGATAAAAACAGTTTTCATTTAAAAAAGGTGATGGATTCATAGGACATTCATAACTTTAAGGCATAGACACTAAGACACTGATGATCATAAGACACAAACATAGATAAACATAAGCATAAAATTCAAAAAACAGACAAATAAAGAGCAAGGAGATTAAAGAACGGGTCCACCTTAGTGATGGCGGCTTGTTCTTCTTCTTGAAGGTCTTATGGAGTGCTTGAGCTCCTCAATGTTTCTTCCTTGCCTTTGTTGCTCCTCTCTCATGATTCTTTGATCTTCTCTAATTTCATGGAGGAGGATGGAATGTTCTTGGTGCTCCACCCTTAGTTGTCCCATGTTGGAACTCAATTCTCCTAGGGAGGTGTTGATTTGCTCCCAGTAGTTTTGTGGAGGAAAGTGCATCCCTTGAGGTATCTCAGGGATTTCATGATGAGGAATTTCCTCATGTTCATGAGTGGGATCTCTTGTTGGCTTCCCTCTTGAATCTCTCTTCCATTGAGCGCCCTCTTCACAAATGTCTATGAGGACTTGGTCCAACCTTTGATCAAAGTCGACCCTTCTTGAGTTTGAAAGGGACCTCAGGGATCACCTTTTTCAAGGCCACAACTTCATAGAAGTGGTCTTAATGCACCCTTGAGATGAATCTCTCCATCTCCCATGACTCGGAGGTGGAAGCTTTTGCCTTCCCTTTCCTTTTTCTAGAGGTTTCTCCGGCCTTGGATGCCATAAATAGTTATGGAAAAACAAAAAGCAATGCTTTTACCACACCAAACTTAAAAGGTTTGCTCGTCCTCGAGCAAAAGAAGAAAGAAAAAAGTAGAAGAAGAAGAAATAGAGGAGATGGAGATGGCTTTGTGTTTCGGCCATTATGGGTGGGTTTGGGAGGGAAAGTGGTTTGAATTTGAATGGTGAGGTAGGTGGGGTTTTATGAAGGATGGATGTGAGTGGTGAAGAGAAAGATGGGATTGGATAGGTGAAGGGTGAAGAAGAAAGAGGGTGGTGGGGTTGGTGGGGATCCTGTGGGGTCCATAAATCCTGAGGTGTCAGGGAAAAGTCATCCCTACACCAAATGGCATGCAGAAAATGCGCTTTGAGCCAATTCTGGCATTAAACGCCGGGCTGGTGCCCATTTCTGGCGTTTAACGCCAAGTGCTTGCCCTTTTCTGGCGTTTAACGCCAGTCTGGTGCCCCTTTCTGGCGTTAAACGCCCAGAATGGTGCCAGACTGGGCGTTAAACGCCCATCTGCTAGCCTTACTGGCGTTTAAACGCCAGTAGGTTCTTCCTCCAGGGTGTGCTGTTTTTCTTCCTGTTTTTCATTCTGTTTTTGCTTTTTCAATTGATTTTGTGACTTCTCATGATCATCAACCTACAGAAAACATAAAATAACAGAGAAAAATAGATAAAATATGACATTGGGTTGCCTCCCAACAAGCGCTTCTTTAATGTCAGTAGCTTGACAGAGGGCTCTCATGGAGCCTCACAAATGCTCAGAGCAATGTTGGAACCTCCCAACACCAAACTTAGAGTTTGAATGTGGGGGTTCAACACCAAACTTAGAGTTTGGTTGTGGCTTCCCAACACCAAACTTAGAGTTTGATTGTGGGGGCTCTGTTTGACTCTGATTTGAGACGGCGTTAAAACAAAGAATAGCTCTACGGTACAATGCCAAAGTGCTAAAGAGGAGTTTTGAACTAAACGACCTGGTTCTGCAACGCAACGGTGTGGACCTACCGACCCCTGGATAAGGGAAACTGGCAGCTAACTGGGAAGGCCCGTACAGGGTGAAAGAGGTAGTCGGTGATAAACCACTATTTCATGGTTTATATTGTATTTAATTGAGTGGTTTTATCAAGCTTTTCACCCACTTATTCATAGGATTTGCATGATTCTACAATTCCTTCCTAGTTTAGTTCTATGATTGAAAACATGCTTCTTTGGTCTTAATTTAGCTAATCTTAATCCTCTCTTATTACCATTCGATGCCTTGATCTGTGTGTTAAGTGTTTCAGGCTTCATAGGGCAGGAATGGCTTAGAGAATGAAGAGGAAGCATGCAAAAATGGAAGGAATACAAGGAATTGAGGAGATGACCCGCGAGAAGTCACGCGGTCGCATGGCTCACGCGACCGTGCGAAATGGAAGAAATCAGAATGACGCGTTCGCGTGCCTGACGCGACCGCGCGAATTGGAAGCTGCACGAATGACGCGAAAGCGTGGACAACGCGCACGCGTGGTACGAGAAATGCTAAGTGACGCGAACGCGTGGACGACGCGGACGCGTGACATGCGCGATCTGCATAATTACAAAAGTCGCTGGCAGAGATTATGGGCCGCATTTCAACTTAGTTTTCGGCCCAGAAACACAGATTAAAGTCAGGGAACTTGCAGAGACTCAGTATGCTCTCATAATTCACAATTTTAGTTTTAGATGTAGTTTTTAGAGAGAGAGGTTCTCCCCTCTCTTAGGATTAGGATTAGGATTAGGATTTCAACTTCTTGATCAGGTTCAATAATTTATGTTTCTCTTCTACTTTTATTTACTCTGATATTTTTATTCATTTTTGATTGATGTTGTCCAATTAGCTGATGATATTATCCATGTTAAAATTGACATTTTTATTTAATATAATTTGAGGTATTTTAGATTTATATGTTATGGATGCTTTGGCTTTATCCAATTTATTTTCATTTAAGTAGGATTTCCCCCCTTTTGGTCTTGGTTAAGAAATCAATAACTCAGGAGTTATCTTAGCTCAACATAATTGATAACTGTTATCTTTGCTAATTGAACTGAACTTCAATAATCCCAACCTTTTCTTAGGAATTAAATAGGATTCGAAGGTCAAACTAATTAGTCCCTTGACTTTCCTTTGCTTTAGTAAAGGTTAACTAAGTGGAATTAAGATTCAACTTTCATTATTATTGATAAGAATAACTAAGTCTGGACTTCCAATTTCTCATACCTTGCCAAAGGGTTTGCTTTATAGTATTTATTTATTTTAATTACCATTTAAATTATTTGCCATATTCATTTCTCATTCTCAAAATCCCCAATTTTACCTTTTTCCTAACCAATAATAAGAAGATACCTCCCTGCAATTCCTTGAGAAGACAACCCGATGTTTAAATACTCGATTATCAATTTTAAAGGGGTTTGTTACTTGTGACAACCAAAACGTTTGCACGAAGGGATTTCTGTTGGTTTAGAATCTATATCTACAACGCGACTATTTTTATAAAACTCTTTACTAGCAAAAATTCTAACGTCAGTCGGCAACGGAGCTTACAAGCTGGAACGACTGAATGGAAGAGAGGTGCCCAGGACGTGGAATGCGGTAAACTTAAAGAGGTTCTACTCTTAGAAGCCTAAAGCGGGCCCAGCGACCAGCCGGGTCCTCGATCTAGTAACACTCGTCTTTGTTCACCTGTTTACTTATCCCATGTTTGATTGGATTGTCACTTACTATGCTCTAATTACGCTTTGTTTAAATTTTTAATCATTTCTCTCTTATTTCTGACTTGCTGTTGTTTTCCTTTGCTGTTGTTTTACTTTGCTGTTCATTATTGTTGATATAACGCCACCTCGGGACTGATCACCTGGGAGTTAATAAGATTACGACTACTATTTTACAGCTATCGAAGTAAAGGCCATACAATTTAAGCGGTTAATAACAGCCACAAGCTGGCTTTAAAGTTAATCGTTTAATAAAAAAAAATGGTAAACAGTTTACACAAACTACCAAGATGTTCAAAACATACAAAGCCAAAACGGCCCAAAAAAGTAAAAATGAATACATGTCACTTCCTCGAAAGGTCAACAATCTTACCATCCTTGATGGTCTTGAAAGCACCAACAGCAGAGACGTCGAAATCCGGAACCAGCAATTTCACTTGGGCCTTAATCGCTTCTTCGGTGCCCCCGACAGCGTTCATGCATGCTTTACGGTTTCTTTATTTTTCTTCTTCAAATCAGAAACCTCGGCCATAGCAGCATTTGCTGACGAGATGACGTTGTCATGTTCCTTCTCCAATTCCTTTACCCGACGCTGAGCAGCATTGAGCAGACTCTCCAAAGTAAGATCCCACTTAGTGAGCCGAGCAACCGTCTCGTCGGAGGCCTTCACTTTCTCCTCAGAAGCAGCCAACTGGGTCTTCACCGTTCCCACATCCTCTTTTAACTTATCCATGGACTTAACAGCCGCTTGGAGTTTACCGTCCAGAGTTCGGGCTCCAGCCAAGACGGGTTTCGCCTTTTTCGCTATTGCGGAAGCCCGGAGCAGGGTGAGGCACACCCACTTGGCCTAGGCGGCGAGATCCCCACCATGGAAGAACTCCTTGGTACTTGACAAGAGTTGGGTGTCAATGAAATTCTCGGCATCAAAATTTCTCTCCATCATGGTGAGAACTCCCTCCGAGCTAGAGGTTGATTTTCTTTTCTTTGGGTTGTCAACAATGGCGACCTCGGGACCGACCTCTGATGACAAGTCATCTTAGCCTAGTTTCACTAGTCTTTTTCTTTTGTTTTCACTTGAATTATGCACTTTCTTGAGGTCTAAGCAAGCCAATTTGGGTAGATTTTCATGCTTCCTTTGATTTAATCAACCATAGATGAATTAATGCAATTTCATGAGGTTTTATGCTATAATTGTTGCATATTATGATAGATTGAATATCTCATGATCTTGAGCATAGCTTTGATGTGTTTGGTTGATTAATGATAGGTGAAGAAAGCTTGGAGAAAGGTTGAAGCAAGAAGGAATGGCTAGGAGCAAAGAGAGGGCAATGGAATAAGTGAAAATGAACCAGGAAGCAAAAAGCTGGACCAAAAGTTAGCCTCAAACTTTTGCACAAACTTTTGGGCGAAAAGTTAGCCCTAACGTTAGCCTCCAACTTTTGGGCTAACGTTGGCACATGAGAATTTCTCCCTGGGGCACCAAAAGTTTGCGCCAACGTTAGCCTCCAACTTTTGGGCTAACGTTGGCGCATGAAAAGAATACCCTGGCACCAAAAGTTTGCGCCAACGTTAGCCTCCAACTTTTGGGCTAACGTTGGCACATGAAGAATACACCCTTGGAGCAAAAGTTTGCGCCAACGTTAGGCTCTAACTTTTGGGCTAACGTTGGCGCATGAAAATCAAAGAGGGATGAGCAAAAGTTTGCGCCAACGTTAGCCTCTAACTTTTGGGCTAACGTTGGCGCCATAAGTATACAAGAGGAGGCCAACGTTGGAGCAAAAGTTAGACCCCTAACTTTTGCCCCAACGTGGATAGCAGCAAAGCATGTCTACTGATATGAAAAGTTAGAGTAAAAGTTAGCCTCAAACTTTTACTCAAACTTTTACTCAAACTTTTGCAAAACTCCAACCCGGTTCAATTGGTTCACTTTGATTCCTCTCCAAACTCCAAGAGCAATCAACCAAGGCTTCTCTCAACCCAATTCCACCAAGAGCAAAGGCCCAATTCAAAGCTTGAAGATCATTTGAAGAAAGTGTATAAATAGGATAGAATTCAAGTTATTCAGGGAGCTTCCCTTTTTAGTTTTCATAGAGCTTTCTTTTCGGTTGGCATTAGGAGCTCACTTTTACATTCTAGCATTGTTGTTTTAATTCAAGAGAATTGGGGAGGAGAATAGATCTCTCTTCTTCCTTGTTCTTGCCAAGCACTCTTTACTTTCCTTGCTTCGGATCTTAGGGAGAGAATTGAAGAAATTCTGTTTCAATCTCACCTTGGGATCTTGTTTAATTTTCTGCTTAATTGAATTTCAGTTTCGGTTACTTGCTTCTTCATCTAATCTCTTTGCAATTTACAATTTCCTTGCAATTATTCTTGTTGGATCTAGGAAGGCATTGAGATCTAGACTTGGTTTTCTAGTCTCTTGGGTCCTGAGATCCGGATTTCCCATTTACCACTCCCTGTTTAATGTTTTCATGCTCATTTACTTTTCTGTTTAAGATCCAGTTTGATCCAAGCCATTCTCTAACTCTCTGCTTGTTGCAATTTTACTTTTCCTTGTTTAATTTCTGCAAATCCAGCTCCCAATTCCCTTTACAATTCACGCCATTTACATTTCTTACATTTTAAGATTTTGCAATTTACATTTCTTGCGTTCTATGTTTCCGCCATTTAATATCTTGTTCTTTAAGATTCAGCACTTTAACTCATGTTCTCTTTAATTTCATGCCAATTACCCATTCCCTTTACTTTCTATGCAATTTAAATTCTGCAAATCACAAATCACTCAACCAAATCTTGATTCGCTTGACTAAATCAACCACTAAACTAAAATTGCTCAATCCTTCAATCCCTGTGGGATCGACCTCACTCCCGTGAGTTATTATTACTTGATGCGACCCGGTGCACTTGCCGGTGAGTTTTGTGTCGGATCGTTTTCCGCACATCAAGTTTTTGGCGCCGTTGCCGGGGATTGATTAGATTGACAATGATTAAGTGAGGTGGTAGTTTAGATCAAGCACTTTTTCTTTATTTTTGACTAACCCACTAACTGTTTGAAGTTTTGCCTCTATTGACACGCTAACTGTTTGAGGTTTTATCTTAATTAACTACACTCTATTTTCAAAAATACCACTGTGTATTCCTTGTGATTGATTTATATGTCACAGGAAAGAAGAGCAGCCAGAGGGAAGGATATCATTGAAGAAGGAGTTTCTGAGAAAGAAGAACACCACAACATGAAGCCACAACTCATCACATTAATCAAGAAAAATTGTTCCTACGGCGGAAACCCAGTGGAAGATCCTGAACAGCATATATCCATTTTTCTAAGGACTTGTGGTGCTGTCCATTTCGATGGTATAAATCATTATGCCTATAAGCTTTTGCTATTTCCTTTTTCACTGAAGGATGAAGCGGCACAATGGCTTGAAACTTTTCCCCAAGGAAGTATCACTAGTTGGGATGAATTGGTTGCCAAATTTCTGGCCAAATTCTCCTCATCCCAACAGACCATCAAGTTGAAAGAGGGAGAACATTCATTCACACAAAGAGAAGAAGAACCACTCTTCATGGCATGGGAAAGATACAAGAAAGCAAATGACAAAGTGGGTTTCCAAGCGTTTTATGAAGGATTAACCCCAGAAACAAGAAGAGCGGTGGATTACGTCTCAGATGACCTACTCAAAGCAACAGCAGCTGGCCAAGGAACTGCAGAGCTTAATGACAAGAGAGCCAATAACCAACACTCATTTGAGACCCCACAGAATGCAACTTCAGAAAAGGAGATAATGAATCTTGAAGGAATGAAGGCAGTCATGAATCAAAGCAAACAGCTACATCAGCAAACTCAGCAACAATTGGAGTCAATATCGAGACAAATTGATTTTCTGCACTCGGCTACAGTGAAGGCACAATTTCCACCATGGAAACCACATTCTTATCTAAGAATGAGGCCATCTCAACATCAGGAACAAAGGGACTTCAACTACAACAATCCCAATTTCCCAACCCTGCAAAAATACCACCATACCAGCAACAATCAATACATACCACCACACTACCCACCCTTCCAACCCCTAACACCCCACAACCAACCAATCTCACAAGACTCTCAGAGGATCACTAATCTGGAAATCTTAGTAGAGAGAATGATGAAACATCAAGAAATGATAAGCAGGAACAATGAGGACTCACTCAGAAGAATTGAGAGGCAAATGGAACAATTAGCTAAGAACCTCACAGAAATGAATGAGAAGAGGGCTAAAGGAAAAGAATCACTCATCCAGGATGAAGATCACAAAGCAAAGCCTCACTTAGAAGGACAATGGGACAAGGAGAAGGAAGCTCAGAATCTGAGCTGAGCAATCACAGAGGAAGTCAAGCTAGTGACAATAAAAGAGCGCTTGTTGGGAGGCAACCCAACCTGAGGTAGTTCTCTTTTCATATCTATTTCAATAAAAAGGTTAACTAGCTTTATCTAGATTGCAAGAAGCTAAGTTTGGTGTTGCACACCAAAACAATCTAAGGGAGAATGAAGAATTCTAAGTTTGGTGTTCCACCAAAATCCCATTATAACACACATTCTCACCGTATGCATAATATGGGCTTCAAGCATACTGGATGAATTAGTTAACTATTTTGCTGTTTTCTAGCTTTCAGCCTTATTACTTTTGAGAAAGAAAAAAAAAGAATTTCACACATGGTTAATGAAAACCTTTGGCAAGATACTAAGTTTGGTGTTCCCACACCAAAGTAAGTTCAAAAAGCCCACAAATAAATCATGCAGACTAACCACTATTTCTAAGTGCTTGGGGAACAAGCAACTTCCAATATCACTGCAGAATATCATACAAACTTTTGGAGATTTTTAGCATCATCAACCAAAGAGGTGAAAGATGAACATGAAAGTCAGCATTGATGATGATGAGAAGAAGGAAAGCAAGTGAACTCCAACAGGTTGTATTGTTGAATGATTGTTTTACATCAAATATTTCTGTAATTGAAAGTTGGATTGTATCCTTATTTGTCCTGCCTGTCTGCATAGTATAGTTTTCTTTATATACCCCTGCCTGCCTGCATAGCATAGTCTTTCTTTATAATTCAATAAGCAAGATGCTTGATTATTCACAACATTCTTATCTTCAAAACTTGTTTGCACTCAATTTTCAAGAATGCATCACATGAAAGTTCTTTGAAACGAAAGATTGAGGAATTAAACAATTTTGAGGTAAGCAAAAGATTAGGATAAGTGGTGGTTCTAGTTGTATGATTATGTATTGAGGTTGCATGCTTGTGAAAACTTGCATGGGAGCTCATAGGCAGGATATGAAGTTCAAAGAAGTATTGTGGAGAGTCTCAAAAATCAATTGATCCGAGAAGCAGTAAACGAAACAAAAAGAAAAGTAAAGAGAATACAAAAATAAAAAGAACATGGCCCAAGGCTCTGAGCATCAATTACTAGGCAGAAAAAGAAAGAAAGAAACAAAAACTCAAAGAGTTGTTATTCTAGTAAATGCTTGTGGTTAAAGTGTGTCAAGGAAAGAGGCTTGAGCAAGTAAATCCTTAGGGGTGCTTTAACACCTAATACCTTAAAACCAACTGGTTTAGGAGTATTGATTGAAAACTTATTTAAAGAGCCGCCTTGAGACATGACACTTAGAGTCGAGGCCAAAGCACAGAAACTATAAGCTGCTTCAAGGTGATTACATATAAAGAGATCTCTATGGTACCATTCGGATGAAAATCCTAAGACCTACGACTCCCAATATGTAAGGACTAGTGAGCACTGAAATCCTTGCATGAGCATATAATTTAGAATTCACCCCACTGTTACTTAATCACTTCACTCACTGTACTTTACAAATGTTCTTCAATCCATCTTAGTTGAAAGAACCTCTAAGCATAGTTCATTTCTTGCTTGGGGACAAGCAAGCTTTAAGTTTGGTGTTGTGATGACAAGTCATCTTAGCCTAGTTTCACTAGTCTTTTTCTTTTGTTTTCACTTGAATTATGCACTTTCTTGAGGTCTAAGCAAGCCAATTTGGGTAGATTTTCATGCTTCCTTTGATTTAATCAACCATAGATGAATTAATGCAATTTCATGAGGTTTTATGCTATAATTGTTGCATATTATGATAGATTGAATATCTCATGATCTTGAGCATAGCTTTGATGTGTTTGGTTGATTAATGATAGGTGAAGAAAGCTTGGAGAAAGGTTGAAGCAAGAAGGAATGGCTAGGAGCAAAGAGAGGGCAATGGAATAAGTGAAAATGAACCAGGAAGCAAAAAGCTGGACCAAAAGTTAGCCTCAAACTTTTGCACAAACTTTTGAGCGAAAAGTTAGCCCCAACGTTAGCCTCCAACTTTTGGGCTAACGTTGCCACATGAGAATTTCTCCCTGGGGCACCAAAATTTTGCGCCAACGTTAGCCTCCAACTTTTGGGCTAGCGTTGGCGCATGAAAAGAATACCCTGGCACCAAAAGTTTGCGCCAACGTTAGCCTCCAACTTTTGGGCTAACATTGGCACATGAAGAATACACCCTTGGAGCAAAAGTTTGCGCCAACGTTAGCCTCTAACTTTTGGGCTAACGTTGGCGCATGAAAATCAAAGAAGGATGAGCAAAAGTTTGCGCCAACGTTAGCCTCTAACTTTTGGGCTAACGTTGGCGCCATAAGTATACAAGAGGAGGCCAACGTTGGAGCAAAAGTTAGACCCCTAACTTTTGCCCCAACGTGGATAGCAGCAAAGCATGTCTACTGATATGAAAAGTTAGAGTAAAAGTTAGCCTCAAACTTTTACTCAAACTTTTACTCAAACTTTTGCAAAACTCCAACCCGGTTCAATTGGTTCACTTTGATTCCTCTCCAAACTCCAAGAGCAATCAACCAAGGCTTCTCTCAACCCAATTCCACCAAGAGCAAAGGCCCAATTCAAAGCTTGAAGATCATTTGAAGAAAGTGTATAAATAGGATAGAATTCAAGTTATTCAGGGAGCTTCCCTTTTTAGTTTTCATAGAGCTTTCTTTTCGGTTGGCATTAGGAGCTCACTTTTACATTCTAGCATTGTTGTTTTAATTCAAGAGAATTGGGGAGGAGAATAGATCTCTCTTCTTCCTTGTTCTTGCCAAGCACTCTTTACTTTCCTTGCTTCGGATCTTAGGGAGAGAATTGAAGAAATTCTGTTTCAATCTCACCTTGGGATCTTGTTTAATTTTCTGCTTAATTGAATTTCAGTTTCGGTTACTTGCTTCTTCATCTAATCTCTTTGCAATTTACAATTTCCTTGCAATTATTCTTGTTGGATCTAGGAAGGCATTGAGATCTAGACTTGGTTTTCTAGTCTCTTGGGTCCTGAGATCCGGATTTCCCATTTACCACTCCCTGTTTAATGTTTTCATGCTCATTTACTTTTCTGTTTAAGATCCAGTTTGATCCAAGCCATTCTCTAACTCTCTGCTTGTTGCAATTTTACTTTTCCTTGTTTAATTTCTACAAATCCAACTCCCAATTCCCTTTACAATTCACGCCATTTACATTTCTTACATTTTAAGATTTTGCAATTTACATTTCTTGCGTTCTATGTTTTCGCCATTTAATATCTTGTTCTTTAAGATTCAGCACTTTAACTCCTGTTCTCTTTAATTTCATGCCAATTACCCATTCCCTTTACTTTCTATGCAATTTAAATTCTGCAAATCACAAATCACTCAACCAAATCTTGATTCGCTTGACTAAATCAACCACTAAACTAAAATTTCTCAATCCTTCAATCCCTATGGGATCGACCTCACTTGTTCTTCAACTTGATGAATGTGATGATCCGTGACACTCATCATCATTCTCACCTATGAACGTGTGACTGACAACCACCTCCGTTCTACCTTAGATTGGGTGAATATCTCTTGGATTCCTGATACACGACGCATGGTTGATCGCCTGACAACCGAGTGCTCGCCTAACAAACGAGCCAGCCATTCCGTGAGATCAGAGTCTTCGTGGTATAGGCAAGAACTGATGGCGGCATTCAAGAGAATCCGGAAGGTCTAACCTTGTCTGTGGTATTCTGAGTAGGATTCAATGATTGAATGACTGTGACGTGCTTCAAACTCCTAGCAGGCGGGGCGTTAGTGACAGACGCAAAAGAATCACTGGATTCTATTCCGGCCTGACCGAGAACCGACAGATGGATAGCCGTGCCGTGACAGGGTGCGTTGAACATTTCCACTGAGAGGATGGGAGGTAGCCACTGACAACGGTGAAACCCTTGCATAAGCTTGCCATGGAAAGGAGTAAGAAGGATTGGATGAAGACAGTAGAAAAGCAGAGAGACGGAAGGGAAGGCATCTTCATACGCTTATCTGAAGCTCTCACCAATGACATACATAAGTATCTCTATCTTTATCTTTATGTTTTATTCATCATCTATACCCATTTGAGTCTGCCTGACTAAGACTTACAAGGTGACCATAGCTTGCTTCATACCAACAATCTCCGTGGGATCGACCCTTACTCGCGTAAGGTTTATTACTTGGACGACCCAGTGCACTTGCTGGTTAGTTGTGCGGAGTTGTGATAGAGAGTTGAGATTGCAATGAGCGTACCATGTTGATGGCGCCATTGATGATCACAATTTCGTGCACCAAGTTTTTGGCGCCGTTGCCGGGGATTGTTTCGTGTATGGACAACTGACGGTTCATCTTGTTGCTTAGATTAGGTATTTTTCAGAGTTCTTAAGAATGAATTCTAGTGTTTCAAGGTGATGTTCTTATCATCACCAAAGCTGATTAATTCTCATCAATTTAGCTCTTGAATGCAATGTCCTGCTGAAGCTTGGCTAGCCATGTCTAATTCCTTTAGACTGTAGCTTTAGACTAACATTGCATGATTCCTGGAATTCTCATTAAGAATTTTGATACCTTTATTTTCTTTTCCACTTAATTTTCGAAAAAAAAAAGCACAAAAAAATTACAAAATCATAAAAACCAAAAATATTTTATGTTTCTTGTTTGAGTCTAGTGTCTAATTTTAAGTTTGGTGTCTTGCATGCATTGTTTATTTGATCTTGGTTCTATTTTCAAGTCAATAGTACAGGGAACTGAAGATTCAGAACATGCAGCAGAGGAATTACACAGAAAAAGCTGGGCGTTCAAAACGCCCAGTGAAGAAGGACAGACTGGCGTTTAAACGCCAGCCAGGGTGCCTGGTTGGGCGTTTAACGCCCAAAAAGGTAGTGCATTGGGCGTTAAACGCCAGAATGTGCACCATTCTGGGCATTTAACGCCAGGATGGCACAAGAGGGAGGATTTTGTTTTCAAATCAATTTTTTTTCAAGTTTTCAAAGTTTTTCAAAATCAAATCTTTTTCAAATCATATCTTTTCAATCAAATGTTTTCAAAATCAATTTCTTTCCTTTTTCAAAGATACTTGCTAACAATTAATGATTTGATTGAACATTTCAAGTAGGTTGCCTTTTCTGTTGAGGAAGGTTTAATGTTTGAATCATATCTTTTCTTGTTAGGCAAGTCATTAATTTTTAAAATCAAATTTTTTTTTATTGTTTTCAAATCATATCTTTTCAATCATATCTTTTTAAAACCATAACTTTTTAATCATATTTTTTATCACATCTTTTTCAAAACAGTTTTCAGTCATATCTTTTTGATTGCTAATTTCAAAATCTTTTGATACCTTTTCCACTTTGAGTTTTCGAAAATTATCAATCAATTTTTCAAAATGTTTTAAAAACTTTTTAATTAATTTTCGAAAATTCTCTTCCCCTATTCTCACATCCTTCTATTTATGGAGTACCACTCCTTCTCAATGCACAATTCGAACTCTATCTGATTAAGTTCGAATTCTTCTACCTCTTTCTTCTATTTTTCTGTTCTTCTGACACCTCAAGGAATCTCTATACTGTGACATAGAGGATTCCATATTTTCTTGTTCTCTTCTCTTTCATATGAGCAGGAGCAGAGACAAAGGCATTCTTGTTGAAGCTGACCCTGAACCTGAAAGGACCTTGAAGCGAAAGCTAAGAGAAGCTAAGGCACAACTCTCTACAGAGGACCTAACAGAAATCTTCAAAGAAGAAGACATGGCAGCCGAAAACAACAACAATGCCAACAATGCAAGGAAGGTGCTGGGTGACTTTACTGCACCTACTCCCGACTTCTATGGGAGAAGCATCTCTATCCCTGCCATTGGAGCAAACAACTTTGAGCTTAAGCCTCAATTAGTTTCTCTAATGCAACAGAATTGCAAGTTCCATGGACTTCCATTGGAAGATCCTCATCAGTTCTTAGCTGAATTCTTGCAAATCTGTGACACTGTCAAGACCAATGGGGTAGACCCTGAGGTCTACAGACTTATGCTATTCCCTTTTGCTGTAAGAGACAGAGCTAGGATATGGTTGGACTCACAACCTAAAGAAAGCCTGGACTCATGGGAAAAGCTAGTCAATGCCTTCTTGGCAAAGTTCTTTCCACCTCAAAAATTGAGTAAGCTTAGAGTGGAAGTCCAAACCTTCAGACAGAAGGATGGAGAATCCCTCTATGAAGCTTGGGAAAGATACAAACAATTGATCAGAAAGTGTCCATCTGACATGCTTTCTGAATGGAGCATCATAGGTATTTTCTATGATGGTCTCTCTGAACTGTCCAAGATGTCTTTGGATAGCTCTGCTGGAGGATCTCTTCATCTGAAGAAGACGCCTGCAGAAGCTCAAGAACTAATTGAAATGGTTGCAAATAACCAATTCATGTACACCTCTGAAAGGAATCCTGTGAACAATGGGACTAATCAGAAGAAAGGAGTTCTTGAGATTGATACTCTGAATGCCATTCTGGCTCAGAATAAAATATTGACTCAACAAGTCAATTTGATCTCTCAAAGTCTGTTTGGAATGCAAAATGCACCAAGCAGTACTAAGGATGCCTCATCTGAAGAAGAGGCATATGATCCTGAGAACCCTTCAATGGAAGAGGTGAATTACCTAGGAGAACCCTATGGAAACACCTATAATTCTTCATGGAAAAATCACCCAAATTTCTCATGGAAGAATCAAGAGAGACCTCAACAAGGTTTCAACAACAATAATGGTGGAAGAAACAGGTTTAGCAATGGCAAGCCTTTTCCATCATCTTCCCAGCAACAGACAGAGAATTCTAAGCAGAACCCCTCTGACTTAGCAACCATGGTCTCTGATCTGATCAAGACCACTCAAAGTTTCATGACTTAAACAAGGTCCTCCATTAGAAATTTGGAGGCACAAGTGGGACAGCTGAGCAAGAAAGTTACTGAACTCCCTCCAAGTACTCTTCCAAGCAACACAGAAGAAAATCCAAAAGGAGAGTGCAAGGCCATCAACATGGCCGAATTTGGAGAGGAAGGAGAGGAAGTGAACGCCACTGAGGAAGACCTCAATGGGCGTGCACTGACCTCCACTGAGTTCCCCAATGAGGAACCATGGGAATCTGAGGCTCAAAATGAGACCATAGAGATTCCATTGGACTTACTTCTGCCTTTCATGAGCTCTGATGAGTATTCTTCCTCTGAAGAGGATGAGTATGTCACTGAAGAGCAAGTTGCTAAATACCTTGGAGCAATCATGAAGCTAAATGACAAGTTATTTGGAAATGAGACTTGGGAGGATGAACCCCCTTTGCTCACCAAAGAATTAGATGACTTGTCTAGGCAGAAATTACCTCAAAAGAGGCAGGACCCTGGGAAGTTCTCCATGCCTTGTACCATAGGCACCATGACCTTTAAGAAGGCTCTGTGTGACTTAGGGTCAAGTGTAAACCTCATGCCTCTCTCTGTAATGGAGAAGCTAGGGATCTTTGAGGTGCAAGCTGCAATAATCTTATTAGAGATGGTAGACAACTCAAGAAAACAAGCTCATGGACTTGTAGAGGATGTTTTGGTGAAGATTGAAAACCATTACATCCCTGCTGATTTCATAGTCCTAGAGACTGGGAAGTGCATGGATGAAACCATCTTCCTTGGCAGACCCTTCCTAGCCACAGCAAAGGCTGTGATTGATGTTGATAGAGGTGAACTGATCATTCAAGTGAATGAAGAATCCTTTGTATTTAAGGCTCAAGGATATCCCTCTGTCACCATGGAGAAGAAGCATGAAGAGCTTCTCTCAAATCAGAGTCAAACAGAGCCCCCACAGTCAAACTCTAAGTTTGGTGTTGGGAGGCCACAACCAAACTCTAAGTTTGGTGTTGAACCCCCACATTCAAACTCTAAGTTTGGTGTTGGGAGGTTCCCACATTGCTCTGATCATCTGTGAGGCTCCATGAGAGCCATCTGTCAAGCTACTGACATTAAAGAAGCGCTTGTTGGGAGGCAACCCAATGTTATATTTTATCTATTTTCTTTTGTTATTTTATGTTTTTTGTAGGTTGATGATCATGAGAAGTCACAAAATCAATTGAAAAAGCGAAAATAGAATGAAAAACAGGAAGAAAAATAGCACACCCTGGAGGAAGAACTTACTGGCGTTTAAACGCCAGTAAGGCTAGCAGGTGGGCGTTTAACGCCCAGTCTGGCACCATTCTGGGCGTTTAACGCCAGAAAGGGGCACCAGACTGGCGTTAAACGCCAGAAAAGGGCAAGAACCTGGCGTTAAACGCCAGAAATGGGCACCAGTCCGGCGTTTAACGCCAGAATTGGCTCAAAACATGATTTTGCATGCCATTTGGTGCAGGGATGACTTTTCCTTGACACCTCAGGATCTGTGGACCCCACAGGATCCCCACCAACCCCACCACCCTCTCTCTTCTTTACCCATTCACCAATCACCTCAATACCTCTTCCCCAAAAACCCTTCACCTATCAAATCCCATCTTTCTCTTCACCACTTACATCCATCCTTCATAAAACCCCACCTACCTCACCATTCAAATTCAAACCACTTTCCCTCCCAAATCCAACCATTAATGACCGAACCATGAGACCCCCCTCCCCTATATATACCCTTCTTCACCCCTTCATTTTCACACAATCTAAACACCACTTCTCCCCCTCTTTGGCCGAACACAAAGCCATTCCCTTCTTCCTCATTTCTTCTTCTTCTACTCTCTTCTTTCTTCTTTTGCTCGAGGACGAGCAAACCTTTTAAGTTTGGTGTGGTAAAAGCATTGCTTTTTGTTTTTCCATAACCATTTATGGCATCTAAGGCCGGAGAAACCTCTAGAAAGAGGAAAGGGAAGGCAAAAGCTTCCACCTCCGAGTCATGGGAGATGGAGAGATTCATCTCAAGGGTGCATCAAGACCACTTCTATGAAGTTGTGGCCTTGAAGAAGGTGATCCCCGAGGTCCCTTTTTCACTCAAAAAGGGTGAATATCCGGAGATCCGACATGAGATCCGAAGAAGAGGTTGGGAAGTTCTTACCAACCCCATTCAACAAGTCGGAATCTTAATGGTTCAAGAGTTCTATGCCAATGCATGGATCACCAAGAACCATGATCAAAGTGTGAACCCGAATCCAAAGAATTGGCTTACTATGGTTCGGGGGAAATACTTGGTTTTTAGTCCGGAAAATGTAAGGTTAGCATTCAACTTGCCCATGATGCAAGGAGATGAACATCCTTACACTAGAAGGGTCAACTTTGATCAAAGGTTGGACCAAGTCCTCACTGACATTTGTGAAGAGGGCGCCCAATGGAAGAGAGATTCAAGAGGGAAGCCGGTTCAATTGAGAAGGCATGACCTCAAACCCGTGGCTAGAGGATGGTTGGAGTTTATCCAACGCTCAATCATTCCCACTAGCAACCGGTCCGAAGTTACTCTAGACCGGGCCATCATGATTCATAGCATCATGATTGGAGAAGAAGTGGAAGTTCATGAGGTTATAGCCCAAGAACTTTATAAGGTGGCGGACAAGTCCTCCACCTTAGCAAGGTTAGCCTTTCCTCATCTCATTTGTCACCTCTGTTATTCAGTTGGAGTTGACATAGAGGGAGACATCCCCATTGATGAGGACAAGCCCATCACTAAGAAAAGGATGGAGCAAACAAGAGACCCCTCTTATCATGAGATCCCTGAGATACCTCAAGGGATGCACTTTCCTCCACAAAATTATTGGGAGCAACTGAACACCTCCCTAGGAGAATTGAGTTCCAACATGGGACAACTAAGGGTGGAGCACCAAGAACATTCCATCCTCCTCCATGAAATTAGAGAAGATCAAAGAATCATGAGAGAGGAGCAACAAAGACAAGGAAGAGATATTGAGGAGCTCAAGCACTCCATAAGACTTTCAAGAGGAAGAACAAGCCGCCATCACTAAGGTGGACCCGTTCTTTAATCTCCTTGTTCTTTATTTTCTTGTTTTTCGAAAATTCATGCTTATGTTTGTCCATGTTGGTGTCTTATGATCATTAGTGTCTTAGTGTCTATGCCTTAAAGTTATGAATGTCCTACGAATCCATCACCTTTCTTAAATAAACAATGTTCCTAATTGAAAAAAAAGAAAGAATTGCATGAATTTTGAATTTTATAACAGTTTGATTATTTTGATGTGGTGGCAATATTTTTGTTTTCTGAATGTATGCTTAAACAGTGCATATGTCTTTTGAATTTGTGGTTCATGAATGTTGGCTCTTGAAAGAATGATGAAAAAGGAGACATGTTACTGAGGATCTGAAAAATCATAAAAATGATTCTTGAAGCAAGAAAAAGCAGTGAATACAAAAAAAAAAGAGGCGAAAAAAAACGAAAAAGAAAGAGAAAAAGAAAGAAAAAGAAAGAAATAAAGTTGTGATCCAAGGCAAAAAGAGTGTGCTTAATACTGGAAGACAATCTGATTGGGGACTCTAGCAAAGCTGAGTCACAATCTGAAAAGGTTCACCCAATTATGTGTCTGTGGCATGTATGTATCCGGTGGTAATACTGGAAGACAGAGTACTTTGGGCCACGGCCAAGACTCATAAAGTAGCTGTGTTCAAGAATCATCATACTTAACTAGGAGAATCAATAACACTATCTGGATTCTGAGTTCCTAAAGAAGCCAATCATTCTGAGTTTCAAAGGATAGAGTGAGATGCCAAAACTGTTCAGAGGCAAAAAGCTAAAAGCCCCGCTCATCTAATTAATACTGATCTTCATAGATGTTTTTGGAATTCATTGCATATTCTCTTCTTTTTATCTTATTTGATTTTTAGTTGCTTGGGGACAAGCAACAATTTAAGTTTGGTGTTGTGATGAGCGGATAATTTGTACGCTTTTTGGCATTGTTTTTAGTATGTTTTTAGTATATTTGGTTTAGTTTTTAGTATATTTTTATTAGATTTTAGTTAAAATTCACTTTTCTGGACTTCACTATGGGTTTGTGTGTTTTTCTGTGATTTCAGGTATTTTCTGGCTGAAATTGAGGGACCTGAGCAAAAATCTGATTCAGAGACAGAAAAGGACTGCAGATGCTGTTGGATTCTGACCTCCCTGCACTCGAAGTGGATTTTCTGGAGCTACAGAAGCCCAATTGGCGCGCTCTCAACGGCGTTGGAAAGTAGACATCCTGGGCTTTCCAGAAATATATGATAGTCCATACTTTGCCCAAGATTTGATGGCCCAAACTGGCGTTCAAAGTCACCTTCAGAATTCCCAGCGTTAAACGCCGGAACTGGCACCTAAATGGGAGTTAAACGCCCAAACTGGCATAAAAGCTGGCATTTAACTCCAAGAAGAGTCTCTACACGAAAATACTTCATTGCTCAGCCCAAGCACACACCAAGTGGGCCCGGAACTAAGATTTACAAGGTGACCATAGCTTGCTTCATACCAACAATCTCCGTGGGATCGACCCTTACTCGCGTAAGGTTTATTACTTGGACGACCCAGTGCACTTGCTGGTTAGTTGTGCGGAGTTGTGATAGAGAGTTGAGATTGCAATGAGCGTACCATGTTGATGGCGCCATTGATGATCACAATTTCGTGCACCAGAAGGCATTGAGATCTAGACTTGGTTTTCTAGTCTCTTGGGTCCTGACATCCGGATTTCCCATTTACCACTCCCTGTTTAATGTTTTCATGCTCATTTACTTTTCTGTTTAAGATCCGGTTTGATCCAAGCCATTCTCTAACTCTCTGCTTGTTGCAATTTTACTTTTCCTTGTTTAATTTCTGCAAATCCAACTCCCAATTCCCTTTACAATTCACGCCATTTACATTTCTTGCATTTTAAGATTTTGCAATTTACATTTCTTGCGTTCTAAGTTTCCGCCATTTAATATCTTGTTCTTTAAGATTCCGCACTTTAACTCCTGTTCTCTTTAATTTCATGCCAATTACCCATTCCCTTTACTTTCTATGCAATTTAAATTCTGCAAATCACAAATCACTCAACCAAATCTTGATTCGCTTGACTAAATCAACCACTAAACTAAAATTGCTCAATCCTTCAATCCCTGTGGGATCGACCTCACTCCCGTGAGTTATTATTACTTGATGCGACCCGGTGCACTTGCCGGTGAGTTTTGTGTCGGATCGTTTTCCGCACATCAACCTCCTCTTTCGGGATCTCCTCAATCAGAGGAATCACACCGGCACTCGTACCAATGACCTCCCCCTAAAGGGGCTATGATTGGACCTCAGGATTAGGGGAGTGATGAGCGGATAATTTATACGCTTTTTGGCATTGTTTTTAGGTAATTTTTAGTAGGATCTAGCTACTTTTAGGGATGTTTTTATTAGTTTTTATGCAAAATTCACATTTCTGGACTTTACTATGAGTTTGTGTATTTTTCTGTGATTTCAGGTATTTTCTGGCTGAAATTGAGGGGCCTGAGCAAAAATCTGATTTAGGCTGAAAAAGGACTGCTGATGCTGTTGGATTCTGACTTTTCTGCACTCGAAATGGATTTTCTGGAGCTACAGAACTCCAAATGGCGCGCTCTTAATGGCATTGGAAATTAGATATCCAGAGCTTTCCAGAAATATATAATAGTCCACACTTTATTCGAGTTAAGACGACGCAAACTGGCGTTCAACGCCAGTTCCATGCTGCATTCTGGAGTAAAACGCCAGAAACACGTCCCAAACTATAGTTAAACGCCAAACAGACATTACAACTTGACGTTTAACTCCAAGAGAAGCCTCTGTACGTGTAAAGCTCAAACTCAGCCCAAGCACACATATGGATGGAAAGCTGGCGTTGAACGCCCAACCCATGCTCAGTCCTGGCGTTCAACACCAAAAACAAGCAAGGAATTGGCGCTGAACGCCCAAAGGAAGCACAGTTCTGGCATTCAGACGCCATAAACAGGTAAGGAGCTGATGTCTAATGCCACTCCAGCCTCCACCCCTAGCATTCAAATGCCAGTGGGAGATCAGACACATACAAGTGCTGATAGCAACCCCTCTAAAAAGGTTTCTCAACCCACATCTGTAGGCAATAAACCTACAGCAACTAAGGTTGAGGAATATAAAGCCAAAATGCCTTATCCTCAAAAACTCCACCAAGCGGAACAGGATAAGCAATTTGCCTACTTTGCAGACTATCTCAGGACTCTTGAAATAAAGATTCCGTTTGCAGAGGCACTTGAGCAAATACCCTCTTATGCTAAGTTCATGAAAGAGATCTTAAGTCATAAGAAGGATTGGAGGGAAACTAAGAAAGTTTACCTCACTGAAGAATGCAGTGCAGTCATTCTGAAAAGTTTACCTGAGAAGCTTAAGGATCTGGGAAGCTTTATGATACCATGCACATTAGAAGGTACTTGTACCAAGCAAGCTCTATGTGATCTTGGGGAAAGTATTAACCTAATACCTGCAGCTACTATCAAAAAGCTTGGGTTGACTGATGAAGTTAAACTAACCCGGATATGTCTCCGGCATGCTGATGGCTCCATTAAATACCCATCAGGCGTAATTGAAGACATGATTGTCAAGGTTGGGCCATTTGCCTTTCCCACTGACTTTGTGGTGCTGGAAATGGAGGAGCACAAGAATGCAACTCTCATTCTAGGAAGACCCTTCCTAACAACTAGACGAACCCTCATTGATGTCCAAAAAGGGGGAGTGACCCTGAGAGTCAATGAGGACGAGTTCAAGTTAAATGTTGTCAAAGCCATGCAGCATCCAGACACCCAAAATGACTGCATGAGCGTTGATATTATTGACTCTCTGGTACAAGAGGTCAATATGGCTGAGAGTCTCGAATCAGAGCTAGAGGATATCTTTAAAGATGTTCAGCCTGATCTGGAGGAACCAGAGAGAATAATAGAACCTCTGAAAATCCCTCAGGAAGAGGAGAAACCTCCCAAACCCGAGCTCAAACCATTACCACCATCCCTGAAATATGCATTTCTGGGCGAAGGTGATATCTTTCCTGTAATCATAAGCTCTACCTTAGAGCCCCAGGAAGAGGAAGCACTAATTCAAGTGCTAAGGACACACAAGATAGCTCTTGGGTGGTCCATCAGTGATCTTAAGGGCATTAGCCCAGCCAGATGCATGCACAAGATCCAATTGGAGGGTGACGCTAAGCCAGTGGTTCAACCACAAAGGCGGCTGAATCCAGCCATGAAGGAGGTGGTGCAGAAGAAGGTCACTAAATTGCTAGAGGCTTGGATTATTTATCCTATTTCTGATAGCCCCTGGGTAAACCCTGTCCAAGTTGTCCCTAAGAAAGGTGGCATGACAGTGGTCCATAATGAAAAAAATGAACTGGTTCCCACAAAAACAGTTACAGGGTGGCGTATGTGTATTGATTATAGAAGGCTCAATACTACCACCAGAAAGAATAATTTTCCTTTACCATTCATAGACCAGATGCTAGAAAGACTGGCAGGTCATGAATACTACTGCTTCCTGGATGGATATTTAGGTTATAATCAAATTGCAGTAGATCCCCAGGATCAAGAGAAAACAGCATTCACATGTCCATCCGGAGTATTTGCATACAGAAGGATGCCATTTGGTCTGTGCAATGCACCTGCAACCTTTCAAAGGTGCATGCTCTCTATTTTCTCTGATATAGTTGAAAAATTTCTAGAAGTCTTCATGGATGACTTTTCAGTATTTGGAGACTCATTCAGCTCCTGTCTTGACTGATGTGTGGAAAACGATCCAACACAAAACTCACCGGCAAGTGTACCGGGTCGCATCAAGTAATAATAACTCACATGAGTGAGGTCGATCCCACAGGGATTGAAGGATTGAGCAATTTTAGTTTAGTGGGTGGTTTAGTCAAGCGAATCAAGTGTTGGTTGAGTGATTTGTGTTTAACAGAAAGTAAATGACAGTAAATGTAAAGGGGGAAAGGGAAATGGGCAGTAAATTGGAGAGCAAGAAAGAAAAATTGCAGAATCTTAAAGAACAAGAAACTAAATAACTGAAACTTAAAGTGCAAGAAAGGTAAATTGCAGTAACTTAAATGGCAAGAAAGATAAATTGCTGGAAAGTAAAGGGGAATTGAGGAATGGGATTGCAGGATCTAAACGAAGGAAAAGTAAATTGCAGTAATGAAGGTAGCAGAAATTGAAGTAGATGCAAACAGAAATTTAAACAGCAAGGAAATTAAAGTGCAGTAAAGGTTCACAGAAGAACCAAAGTGATCTCAGGATCCCAAGGGCTTAGGTAGCAGAGCCTAAAACCCAATTTCCTTCCCAGATCTAAATGAACTAAGCAATTGACAGAAAATGAAAGAAGAAGCAATAGAAGAACAGATTTGGAATTCAATTATGCAGAAAATAAAGTGTAAAAAGCTTGAATGGGAATTGGGACAGAATTTCCCCAATTTCACACACCCAATGCTCAGAAAACAGAAGAGTAGAATTGCCCAAGAGAAACGAGGAAGGAGATCAATCAATTCTCCTTTGATCCTCTTGGTGCTCGGACAAATCCCTCAAGAAAGCTCAAAAAGGAAGTTCAAAATGAAAGCCAAAAATTCAAAGCTCAAAGTAAAGGTAGCTAAAAGTTTTTTATTACATCAAACTAACTCCTATTTATACACTTTCTATTCTTGGATAATGGGATTTGGATGGGCTTTTGGATTGGTGAAGAAATGAATTCAAATTAATTTTTAATTTGAATTTTGGCCCAAAAACCACTCCCAGGAGGCTGCTCTGCCCTTGTGGACGGCAGGGCAGAAAATTGATGCTTGGTGCTTGGAGTTGGTGCGGCCATGGTGCGCATGAAGAAGAAATTGGTGCGCCAGAAGCTGCCCTGCCCGCGCCAAGGGCAGGGTAGAAAAGTTGATGCGCGCGAATGTGAGGCGTGCGTGCGCTTGGTGCTGCCAGAATTGAGGAGCGCGCGTGCGCGCGATGCATGTTGACGCGTGGGATGCTGCCCTGCCCGCGCCAAGGGCAGGGCAGGAACGGGTTGGTGCGCCAAGGAAGGAATGTTGCGCGCGGTTGGTGCGCCAGGAAGCAAAGTTGGTGCGCCAATTTTCAAATGCTGCCCTGCCCGCGCCAAGAGCAGGGCAGAGTTGCCATATTGCACGCCTCGGGTTCGAATCATGGAGGAAGCAAACACGCTAGTTATTTTCTTGGTTTCTTGGCACTTCAATCACCTTTAGTCTTTGGCTTCCTTATGGTTCTTGGTTCGACCCTTGTGGCTTGCATGGGAGCTATTTTTCCTTTGATTTCTTTCCTTTGAGAGCCCGATCCTGCTCTCCACAAGGGCAGGGCAGAAATTGCTTCTCTTGGTTCCAAGGCATCATTTTGTGCTCTGCCCTTTGGAGTGGGCAGGGCAGAGTTGCCTTTCTTGGTTCGATCACTTAATGCTGCCCTCCTAGAGGGCATTCTGCCCTTGTGGAGGGCAAGGTTGCTTCCCCTATGTGTTGCGGCACGCTATTTCTTGATTCGGCCATGCTTTCCTTTTCTTGGCTACACTTTCTTAGGCCACGCTTTTCATTTTCTTTTCTTTTCTTCACCTACAATAAACCAAAACAACCACTCAAAGTATCACTAAATTCAAGAGGCTTATAAATCAATTAAAATGCAATTAAAATTAGCTTAAACCTCATGATTTATCATTAATTTCATAGTGGTTGCTTGATTTAGAGAAGTTATGCATTTTCACTCCAAATCACTAACTTAGGATGCAAGAAAGTGCATAAATGCTAACAAAACAAGTGAAATTAGCTTGAAAAATGGGTATATGATGACTTGTCATCACAACACCAAACTTAAACCTTGCTTGTCCCCAAGCAAGCATCAAAACTAAGAGTAAATGATATGAATAAGAAAAGAACACAAATCCTTATTATGCAGATAGCAGAACTTCAATTTTATGGGGCATTTATGCAGACAATGATACTCACTTATTGTTGCTGCTGCATAATACACATTTTGCATCCAAGGTTTGCTAAACTTGCTGTTATAAGGCTCTCCTTTTGATCACTCTCTTGCTAACTTCTTTTTGGCTTATAATGCTTTAACAAGCTTATTATTCTCTTATAGGTTGGGTGTCAAATGCTGCAGCATAGCCTTTGGCTTTATTTTCTTTTCTTTTGCTCAACATCTTTCCACCACAGACACTTAGCTCACTAATTCTTCCTAGGATCATTGATGCCCAGCATCTCTTTGGATCACTAAGTGCTTTGTATCTAAGTTGCTCTTTATTGTGGATTTTCAATTGGCCATCCCAAATCAGTTGATCTAAGTGACCGGGTTTCAAAATACCCCTTAGAATTTACTCATCCAAGCAGATCTCAGTACAAGAACACCACAGGCATTTGTCCTAAGGTTCAAACCATTGGTGTCCAACCTTTATTCTTTGTTTTTTTTCTTGCCATTTTGGCTTTTTCCTTCCTTTTTCTTTCTGTTTTTGTTACCAAGGGTGCTTCATTATTGATAAAAGTCTTTATAACAGCAAGCTAACTTACAATTGAATGAGAATGATATTATGCAACACTTATTCCATGAGTTATGCATTTAATCAAACACATATGCCACCACCAACTTCCATTCATACTCATGCAACATTGGATATTTTACTTTTCAATTCAAACCAAACTCTTTTATTCAAGCATATGGGAAACAAAGCAATATTTAAAGCTAAGTGATGGATACAAGCATTATGCAGACTTGGCATTTTCACAAACAATTTCACTTGCAACTAGATAAACACTTTAGCAAGATATACAAGGGTTTCCATGTCCGAAACAATACACAGCAGCAAGGATTAAGTTCAGATACAACCTTTGAAGTTGCAGCCCTTTGATTTTTCTTTCTGCTGTCTTTCCTTTGAGTCAAAATGCATAGTGTCTTCAATTGTTGATTCATGTCCTGCATAATCCTCAAAGTTGCCTGCTTCTCAAGCTCTTGATTATATGGTTAGTATGCATAATACTGAGTGTGGCTCCTGGATTGATTTTGGTGTGTGAA
Source organism: Arachis stenosperma (assembly GCF_014773155.1). Lineage (NCBI taxonomy): Eukaryota > Viridiplantae > Streptophyta > Magnoliopsida > Fabales > Fabaceae > Arachis > Arachis stenosperma. Next base: position 42,363,619 of record NC_080378.1, on the reverse strand, counting down.
CACCAAACTTAATTGTTTTGCCACTGTCCCAGATGTAACAAGTTAACCATATTTGAAACCATGTGTTCTTGCTAAAGGTTAATGAAATAAAAGCTAGAAAATAATTCAACAGTTGAACAATGTGTTTGGTTACTTGGAGCTAGAATCATGCAAGAGGTGAGAATGTATTAAATGATCTTGTTGGTGGAACACCAAACTTAGAAGTTTTCATTCTCCCTCAAATTATTTTGGTGTGCAACACCAAACTTAGCTCCTTGCAATGCACCACAATTACTCAACATTTTTATTGAAAAGCTATGAAAAGAAACTACCTCAGGTTGGGTTGCCTCCCAACAAGCGCTCTTTTATTGTCATTAGCTTGACATCTTCGTTTTTGCTTCTCATGGAGGTCGAAAATCACAGTGCCTTAGCTTGTCTGTCTTCACTGTGAATTTCCTTCCGGTTTCCTCTTTGATGACTTCTATAGCTTCTTGTGGAAGGATCTTAGTCACAGTGTAGTGATCACGCAACTGTGGGGACACCTTCATGGCTTGACTATTGATCATTACTCGATCCCCTAGCGAAAACTTTCCAGTGGAGATTTTCTGCTTGTCTTTAGTTTTCTCCGTTGTCTCTCTTCGAAGGAATTCTCTGTTGTGTTTTTCTTGGCTGGTACTTCCTTTTTCATTGTCTCCTATGATCCTTTTCCATCCTTCCTTCTTTGTAGCATCTTCGTTACTGGTTGGTTTATCTTCACTGGTTTTGAAGAAAGTGTTTGGTTTCTTCTCACCCATTTCTGCAAAGTGTTTTGCCACTTGAGCTATCTGCTCCTCAAGTCCTCTCATTAACATCTCTTGGTTCCTATTTGCTTCCTCTTGATGTTTCATCATTCTCTCCATTAGGATCTCCAAGTTTGTGATTCTCTGAGAGTCTTGCGAGGTTGGTTGGTGATGACATGTTGAAGGTAAGAAGGGTGGGTGTGGTGGAGGCATGTAATGGTTGTTATTGCTGTAATAGTGTTTTTGATGATTTATGAAGTTCGGGTTGTTATAATGGAATTCCCTTGGTCTGTGATTTTGGTACTCACCCCTTCTCCAGTTAAGGTGAGCTTGAGAGTGTCTGTGTTGTGGGTATTGGCTTTGGGTGGTATTGGTGGGTGGGGGATGTTGATTGGTTGTGTTCATGGAATTGTCCTGGCAGAAACTTTCTTGTTCTTGATATTGAGGCTCCCTCATTCTCAGATACGAATGAGGTCTCCATGGTGGAAATTTGGCATTCACTGCAGCAGACAACTCTATATTTTGCTGTGATTGATGGTGCATTTGTTTGTTTTGGTCCTTGGACGCATTCATCCCTTCAATAATTGCTACTTTTTCTTCTGAGATTGTATTTTGTGGCTTTTCAAATGGCTGTTGATTGTTGACTCCTTTGTCATTGGGGTCTGCAATTCCTTGGGCAGTTGTTGTTGCTTTGAGTAGGCCATCTGAGAAGTAGTCCACTGCTTTTCTAGTTTCTGGGGTCAATCCTTCATAGAAAGCTCGGAAGCCTACTTCATCAGTTGCTCTCTTGTATCTTTCCCAGGCCTTGAAGAGTGGTTCTTCGTCCCCTTGTGTGAATAGATGTTCCTTCTCTTTCAGCTGGATGATTTGTTTGGATGAGGTAAATTTGGCCAGAAATTTGGTGACCAAATCATCCCAATTAGTGATACTTCCTTGGGGAAAAGTTTCAAACCATTGTGCAGCTTCACCCTTCAATGAGAAGGGAAATAACAGAATCTTATAAGTGTCACGATCTGATCCATCAGTTCTGACTGCATTACAGGTCTTTAGGAAAGTGGTTATGTGCTGCTGAGGATCTTCCGATGGACTTCCATCAAAAGAACAATTGTTCTTGATGAGTGTAATGAGGGGTGGCTTCATTTCATGATCTCATTTGTCTGTAGGGACTTGATTTCCTGTGATATGCAAACAATCAGGATGACCAAACAACACCACACTTGAGAATTAGATACAGTTTACTTGAGATGATTTGTTAGTGAGTTAATAGAGGCAATTCCTCAAACAGTTAGTGTGTTAGTAAGAGTTAGAATAACAGAAAAGAAAAAAAATGCTTAATCTAGACCTCCACTTCACTTAATCATTGTCAATCTATTTCAATCCCCGGCAACGGCGCCAAAAACTTGATGTGTGGAAAACGATCCAACACAAAACTCACCAGCAAGTGCACCGGGTCGCATCAAGTAATAATAACTCACATGAGTGAGGTCGATCCCACAGGGATTGAAGGATTGAGCAATTTTAGTTTAGTGGGTGGTTTAGTCAAGCGAATCAAGTGTTGGTTGAGTGATTTGTGTTTAACAGAAAGTAAATGACAGTAAATGTAAAGGGGGAAAGGGAAATGGGCAGTAAATTGGAGAGCAAGAAAGAAAAATTGCAGAATCTTAAAGAACAAGAAACTAAATAACTGAAACTTAAAGTGCAAGAAAGGTAAATTGCAGTAACTTAAATGGCAAGAAAGATAAATTGCTGGAAAGTAAAGGGGAATTGAGGAATGGGATTGCAGGATCTAAACGAAGGAAAAGTAAATTGCAGTAATGAAGGTAGCAGAAATTGAAGTAGATGCAAACAGAAATTTAAACAGCAAGGAAATTAAAGTGCAGTAAAGGTTCACAGAAGAACCAAAAGTGATCTCAGGATCCCAAGGGCTTAGGTAGCAGAGCCTAAAACCCAATTTCCTTCCCAGATCTAAATGAACTAAGCAATTGACAGAAAATGAAAGAAGAAGCAATAGAAGAACAGATTTGGAATTCAATTATGCAGAAAATAAAGTGTAAAAAGCTTGAATGGGAATTGGGACAGAATTTCCCCAATTTCACACACCCAATGCTCAGAAAACAGAAGAGTAGAATTGCCCAAGAGAAACGAGGAAGGAGATCAATCAATTCTCCTTTGATCCTCTTGGTGCTCGGACAAATCCCTCAAGAAAGCTCAAAAAGGAAGTTCAAAATGAAAGCCAAAAATTCAAAGCTCAAAGTAAAGGTAGCTAAAAGTTTTTTATTACATCAAACTAACTCCTATTTATACACTTTCTATTCTTGGATAATGGGATTTGGATGGGCTTTTGGATTGGTGAAGAAATGAATTCAAATTAATTTTTAATTTGAATTTTGGCCCAAAAACCACTCCCAGGAGGCTGCTCTGCCCTTGTGGACGGCAGGGCAGAAAATTGATGCTTGGTGCTTGGAGTTGGTGCGGCCATGGTGCGCATGAAGAAGAAATTGGTGCGCCAGAAGCTGCCCTGCCCGCGCCAAGGGCAGGGTAGAAAAGTTGATGCGCGCGAATGTGAGGCGTGCGTGCGCTTGGTGCTGCCAGAATTGAGGAGCGCGCGTGCGCGCGATGCATGTTGACGCGTGGGATGCTGCCCTGCCCGCGCCAAGGGCAGGGCAGGAACGGGTTGGTGCGCCAAGGAAGGAATGTTGCGCGCGGTTGGTGCGCCAGGAAGCAAAGTTGGTGCGCCAATTTTCAAATGCTGCCCTGCCCGCGCCAAGAGCAGGGCAGAGTTGCCATATTGCACGCCTCGGGTTCGAATCATGGAGGAAGCAAACACGCTAGTTATTTTCTTGGTTTCTTGGCACTTCAATCACCTTTAGTCTTTGGCTTCCTTATGGTTCTTGGTTCGACCCTTGTGGCTTGCATGGGAGCTATTTTTCCTTTGATTTCTTTCCTTTGAGAGCCCGATCCTGCTCTCCACAAGGGCAGGGCAGAAATTGCTTCTCTTGGTTCCAAGGCATCATTTTGTGCTCTGCCCTTTGGAGTGGGCAGGGCAGAGTTGCCTTTCTTGGTTCGGTCACTTAATGCTGCCCTCCTAGAGGGCATTCTGCCCTTGTGGAGGGCAAGGTTGCTTCCCCTATGAGTTGCGGCACGCTATTTCTTGATTCGGCCACGCTTTCCTTTTCCTGGCTACACTTTCTTAGGCCACGCTTTTCATTTTCTTTTCTTTTCTTCACCTACAATAAACCAAAACAACCACTCAAAGTATCACTAAATTCAAGAGGCTTATAAATCAATTAAAATGCAATTAAAATTAGCTTAAACCTCATGATTTATCATTAATTTCATAGTGGTTGCTTGATTTAGAGAAGTTATGCATTTTCACTCCAAATCACTAACTTAGGATGCAAGAAAGTGCATAAATGCTAACAAAACAAGTGAAATTAGCTTGAAAAATGGGTATATGATGACTTGTCATCATTGACCATCTAGCACTTGTTCTAAAGAGGTGCCAAGAGACTAACCTGGTTTTAAACTGGAAAAAATGTCACTTTATGGTGACTGAAGGAATTGTCCTTGGGCACAAAATTTTGAACAAGGGAATAGAGGTAGATCAAGCTAAGGTAGAGGTAATTGAAAAATTACCACCACCTGCCAATGTTAAGGCAATCAGAAGCTTTCTAGGGCATGCAGGATTCTATAGGAGGTTTATAAAAGATGTCTCAAAAATCGCCAAACCTCTGAGTAATCTGCTAGCTATTGACATGCCATTTATCTTTGATAAGGAGTGTCTGCAGGCGTTTGAGACCCTGAAAGCTAAACTGGTCATAGCACCAGTCATCTTTGCACCAGACTGGACATTACCATTTGAATTAATATGTGATGCCAGTGACCATGCCATTGGTACAGTGTTGGGACAAAGGCATGACAAGCTTCTGCACGTCATTTACTATGTCAGTCGTGTTTTAAATGACGCACAGAAAAACTACACAACCACAGAAAAAGAATTACTTGCAGTGGTCTACGCCATTGACAAGTTCAGATCCTATTTAGTAGGATCAAACGTGATTGTGTACACTGACCATGCTGCACTTAAATATCTACTCACAAAGTAGGATTCAAAACCCAGACTCATCAGATGGGTGTTGCTTCTGCAAGAGTTTGATATAGAAATAAGAGACAGAAAAGGGATAGAGAACCAAGATATTGCAAACTATAAGGTAGTGAGATTCATACCCAAAGAGTACAGTAGGCAGCAAACAAAGAAATTGATCACGGATGCAAAGTACTATCTTTGGGATGAACCATATCTCTTCAAGAGATGCGCAGACAGAGTAATCCGTAGATGTGTGCCTAAAGAAGAAGCACAGAAGATCCTCTGGCACTGCCATGGATCACAGTATGGAGGACATTTTGGAAGTGAGTGAACAGCCACAAGAGTCCTCCAATGTGGCTTCTACTGGCCTACTCTCTATAAAGACTCCCTAGTGTTTATACTTAATTGTGACAGTTGCCAAAGATCTGGCAATCTGCCTCACAGTTATGCCATGCCTCAACAAGGAATCTTGGAGATTGAGTTGTTTGATGCATGGGGTATTGACTTCATGGGGCCTTTCCCACCATCATACTCAAACACTTATATTCTGGTAGCAGTGGATTATGTATCCAAATGGGTAGAAGCTATAGCAACACCCACTAATGATACTAAGACAGTGTTAAAATTCCTCCAGAAACACATCTTCAGTAGATTTGGTATCCCTAGAGTACTAATCAGTGATGGGGGCACTCATTTCTGCAATGAACAGCTTTACTCTGCTTTGGTTCGATATGGAGTTAGCCACAGGGTAGCTACTCCATATCATCCATAGACTAATGGACAAGCTGAAGTCTCTAAAAGAGAACTTAAAAGAATCCTGGAACGGACTGTCATTAGGAAAATCCTGTCACTTGCTAGTGGAACTGGAATATAAGGCCTACTGGGCAACCAGATTCCTAAACCTTGATGCCAAGTTAGCTGGAGAAAAACGATTGCTCCAGTTAAATGAGCTAGAGGAATTTAGACTCAATGCTTTCGAAAATGCAAAAATATACAAAGAGAAAGCAAAAAGATGGCATGATAAGAAGTTGTCATCCAGAGTCTTTGAGCTAGGACAGAAAGTTCTGCTGTTTAATTCTAGGCTCAGATTATTCCCCCGGAAATTGAAATCCCGGTGGAGAGGTTCATATGTGATTACAAGTGTGTCACCATATGGATACGTAGAGCTTCAGGATAATAATTCAATAAAAAGTTCATTGTTAATGGACAGAGAGTCAAACATTATCTTAAAGGCAATTTTGAGCAAGAATGCTCAAAACTGAGGCTTGATTAAAGCTCAGTAATAGTCCAGCTAAAGACAATAAAAAAACGCTTGCTGGGAGGCAACCCAGCCATTAACAAAGTTTATTTTTTTAAATTATTGATTTTTATAGATTCATATTAATTTTCTTCAAGGTAAAATGGAAATTTCATGAGTTCACAGAGTTACAGAAGGATTCAGAGGATAAAACAGCAAAAAGAAGCTCGCTGGTGCGAAAATCCAGTAAGAGCTGTTTTGGGCGTTGAACGCCCAAAAGAAGCATCTACTGGGCGTTTAACACCAATAGAGATAGCCATCTGGGCGTCAAACGCCAGAAAGAAGCATCTTCTAGGCGTTGAACGCCAGAAAGAAGCACCTTCTGGGCGTTCAACACCAGATTTACAACGTCCTGGGCGTTCAGAAAAACGCCCAGTGACAAAGGAGTTCCTGGCGTTCAACGCCAGCTAGAAGCAACATCTGGGCGTTGAACGCCCAGGAGAAGCTACAAATGGGCGTTAAACGCCCAAAACATGCAGCGTTTGGGCGTTTACCGCCAGGATTATGGGGAGGAGGTGAATCCGTTTTCAACTCAAATTTTTTCCATTTCTCATGTTTCAATTCATAATTTCTTACATCAACATGTTACAAACTCTCATCTTCCAACCTTCAATTCCAAAAATTTTAATCCTAATTTCTAAAATCCCTTTTTCAAAAAGATATGAAATGTATCTTAATTCATAAACACAAATCCTCTCCAACTTCTTTTCAAATCTTTTTTCAAAACTCAATTATCTTTTCAAATCAATCCCAAATCTTTTTCTAAAATCCATATTTATCTTTTTCAAATATCTTTTATATCTTTTCAATCTTCAATTACATCTTTCTCCTATCATATTTATCTTTTACAAATCATATCTTCTATCTTATCTTTTCTCAAATTTTCGAAAACCCACCCCCTCCCTTTAAATCCACGTTCGGCCTCCACCCTCTCATCCACCATTCGCTCCTAGCTCTCCTTCTATCCCTCTCCTTTCCTTTCCTTTGCTTGAGGATAAGCAAACCTCTAAGTTTGGTGTATTTCTGTGATCACTAAACCATACCCACTAAGATCATGGATCCTAAAGGAAAACAACCCATTCTAAGAGGCAAGAAAGAGAGTATTCCAAAACCACTTTGGAATCAAGGGAAGTTCTTAAGCAAAGAACATTCAGACCATTACTACAAAATAATGGGTCTAAAATCAGTGATCCCGGAAGTTAAATTCGATTTGAAAGAAGACGAATATCCGGAAATCCAAGAGCAAATTCGAAATAGGAACTGGGAAGTCCTAGCTAATCCTGAAACAAAGGTGGGAAGAAACATGGTTCAGGAGTTCTACTCTAATCTGTGGCAAACAGAAAGGCAGAGAAAAGCTGGAACTGCCTTCTATGATTACCGAACCTTGGTCAGAGGAAAGATTGTTCACATGCACCCTGAGAAAATCAGGGAGATCTTTAAGCTACCTCAGCTGAAAGACCACCCAGACTCCTTTAATGGTAGGATGATGAGAACAAATAAGGGCCTGGACAAGATTCTAGAGGACATATGCCTCCCTGGAACCAGGTGGACCACCAGCACCAAGGGCGTACCAAATCAACTCAAGAGAGAAGATCTTAAACCAGTCGCCAGAGGCTGGCTGAACTTCATTGGGCGTTCTATACTGCCCACTAGCAACCGCTCTGAAGTCACCATTAAAAGAGTAGTGATGATCCACTGCATTATGTTGGGAAGAGAAGTGGAAGTTCATCAGCTGATTTCGTGTGAATTTTACATAATTGCAAACAAGAACTCCAAAGATGCAAAATTGGCTTATCCAAGCTTAATCTCTATGCTATGTAAAGATGCTGGAGTGAAGATGGGAATAACTGAGTATATTTTAATTGAGCGACCAATCACCAAAATATCAATGGAAAAATAACATATGCAGGATGAACCCATCAAGAGGAGAGCACAGGAATTCCTCCCAGAAATCCCTCAAATTGAATATTGGGAGCATCTTAAAGCATCTATTACCTTTTAATAAAGGAAGAACATAGTAATCAAAATAGCATACTCTGCAAATTGCTTGGAGAACAAGAAGAGCAAAGGCGTGACTTGAGGGAACTGAAGCGTCAGAAGCTGTCTCTTAAAGGGCCAAGCACCCCACAGATTAAAGGAGCATCCACCTCCCAAAATCCAGGTTGTTGAGTCCTAATCTTTTCCTTAACTCTGTGATAATTGTTCTTATTAGGAATTTACCTTAGAAGTCTATATTAGTAGTAGTAGTTAGTATCTCTATTTTGATTTTATCTCCAAGTAAGCTATAATTTATTTTTCTCATCATCATCAAACATGAATAAAATAGTAGATTTTTAGAATAAAGAGGCAATTTAATTTTTGAGTTCTTAATAAGAAAAATTCTAATTATTTATATGTGGTGGCAACACTTTTTGTCTTCTGAATGAATGCTTGAATAGTGCATATTTTTTATATTGAATTTTTTTTAATGTTAAAATTATTGGTTCCTGAAAGAATGATGAACAAGAGAAATATTATTGCTGATCTGAAAAATCATAAAATTGATTCTTGAAGTAAGAAAAAGCAAAAATAAAAGAGAGAGAGAAAGCAAAGGAGATAGAAAAAGATAGAAAAATCTAATAGCCTTTTAAATCAAAAGGCAAGGGTGAAAAGGATCCAAGGCTTTGAGCATCAATGGATAGGAGGGCCCAAGGAAATAAATCAAGGCCTAAGCGGCTAAATCAAGCTGTCCCTAACCATGTGCTTGTGGCATGTAGGTCCAAGTGAAGAACTTGAGACTGAGTGGTTAAAGTCGTGATCCAAGGCAAAAGAGTGTGCTTAAGAACTCTGGACACCTCTAATTGGGGACTCTAGCAAAGCTAAGTCACAATCTGAAAAGGATCACTCAGTTATGTGTCTGTGGCATTTATGTATCCAGTGGTAATACTGGAAAACAAAGTGCTTAGGGCCACGACCAAGACTCATAAAATAACTGTGTTCAAGGATCAACATACTAAACTAGGAGAATCAATAATACTATCTGAATTTTGAGTTCCTATGGACGCCAACCATTCTGAATTTCAAAGGATAAAGTGAGATGCCAAAACTATTCAGAAGCAAAAAGCTACTAGTCTCGCTCATCTAATTAGAATCTGGGCTTCACTTAAAACTCTGAGATATTATTGCTTCTTAATTTCTTTTTATCCTATTTTATTTGTCTTGTTGCTTGGGAACAAGCAACAGTTTAAGTTTGGTGTTGTGATGAGCAGATATTTTATACGCTTTTTGGGGGTAATTTCATGTAGATTTTAGTATGTTTTAATTAGTTTTTAGTAGAATATTATTAGTTTTTAGGCAAAAATCATATTTCTGGACTTTACTATGAGTTTGTGTGTTTTTCTGTGATTTCAGGTATTTTCTGGCTGAAATTGAGGGAGCTGAGCAAAAATCTGATTTAGGCTGAAAAAGGACTGCTGATGCTATTGGATTCTGACCTCCCTGCACTCGGCATAGATTTTTTGGAGCTACAGGAGTTCAATTGGCGCGCTCTCAATTGGGTTGGAAAGTAGACATCCAGGGCTTTCCAGCAAAATATAATAGTTCATACTTTGCGCGAAGATAGACGACGTAAACTGTCATTCAATGCCAGTTCTATGTTGCAGTCTGGCGTTCATCAGTGCCAGAAACAGGTTGCAAAGTGGAGTTCAACGCCAGAAACGGGTTACAACCTGGCGTTCAACTCTAGAAACAGCCCAGGCACGTGAGAAGCTTAAGTCTCAGCCCCAGCACACACGAAGTGGGCCCCAGAAGTGGATTTTTACACCAATTATCTTAGTTTACTCATTTTCTGTAAACCTAGGTCACTAGTTTAGTATTTAAACAACTTTTAGAGACTTATTTTGTATCTCATGACATTTTTAGATCTGAATTTTATACTCTTTGACGGCATGAGTCTCTAAACCCCATTGTTGGGGGTGAGGAGCTCTGCAGCGTCTCGATGAATTAATGCAATTATCTCTGTTTTCCATTCAAACACGCTTGTTTCTATCTAAGATGTTCATTCGCGCTTCACTATGAAGAAGGTGATGATCCGTGACACTCATCACCTTTCTCAATCCATGAACGTGTGCCTAACAACCACCTCCGTTCTATATTAGATTGAATGAGTATCTCTTAGATTCCGTAATTAGAATCTTCATGGTATAAGCTAGAATTGATGGCGGTATTCATGAGAATCCGGAAAGTCTAAACCTTGTCTATGGTATTCTGAGTAGGATTCAAGGATTGAATAGCTATGACGAGCTTCAAACTCGCGATTGTTGGGCGTAGTGACAGACGCAAAAGAATCAATGGATTCTATTCTGGCATGATCGAGAACCAACAGATGATTAGCTGTGCTGTGACAGAGCATTTGGACCATTTTCACTGAGAGGATGGGAAGTAGCCATTGACAACGGTGACACCCTACATACAGCTTGCCATTGAAGGAGCCTTGCGTGTGTGAAGAGGAGTACAAGAGAAAAACTGAAATAAAGAAGACAAAGCATCTCCAAAACTCCAAAATATTCTCCATTATTGCACAATAAGTATTTATTTTATGCCCTTTGACTTTTTACAATTAAAACGAAAGAACCCTATTGGCATCCTGACTAAGATCAACAAGATAATTATAGCTTGCTTCAAGCCAACAATCTCCGTGGGATTCGACCCTTACTTACGTAAAGTATTACTTGGACGACCCAGTGCACTTGCTAGTTAGTTGTGCGGATTGCAAAAGTGTGATTGCAATTTCGTGTACCAATATTTAATCTTTGATTTTACTTTATTATTTATTTTACTATTTTTTTATTTTTTAAAATTATCAGATTTTTTTATAGATTTCAAGTCTTGTTAGGCTTGTCAACAGGCCAGACTTAGTACTTAGTAAATAACCTATAACAAATTACAAACTAGATCCAGACCAATAAATCTTATTATATGTCTAGTTTGTTAAGGGTGAAGCCTGTCCTAACCTATTTTCATCCTTAATCCTGATCTGCAAATACCAAATGACAAGGAAATGATAGAGCGTCCTTGGAAGAGAATAACTATTGTTGACTATTGTATACTACTAGATTTAAATTTGCGCATTGCATGAAAGTTGTGTTGTGTCCCTCGCTTAAGAATCATGAGGTAGGAGGTTCTTGATGAATGAATGAGCTTCTTTTCTCCTCTAAGCAAGCTATACGTAGGTCTCCTTCGAATACAGTGAGGTAGGTGCTTGTTAATGGCACTCGAAGCTCAAGTCAGCACTTTTCACTTTATGAGGAAATAAAAATCAGTATGAGATGAGTTTTGGTTCTATCATACCCCTTACGTTACCTTTTCTCTTCCTTATATTGAATTGGCATTATAGATATTTGAATTTGTTCAGTTACCGAAGTGCTAGTAGTGGGGACCATTACATGGAAGAGTGAGCGATTATATTTGATTGCTTCATCAAAGTTTTTTAAATGTCAAAATTGAATAGTGACGTTGTAGAATTATAACTGACGTGTCTACTACCTAATGTGATGATTTATATCGTTCTGTTATTGAAAAACTCCTTTCGAGATATGTGTTAGTGGCTGTCGAATTATATTGCTCAAATCACACTGCCAAACTTGATTTGACTATTTCAAAAGAGGATAGGTTAAGCTTTGTATGAAAGAAAAGGTGAGGTGTAACTCGGCGGTCCCTATATTTGTGAGGCTTTTAGTTGGAGCCCCCAAGCTTAAAATATTCTCTTCGAAATACGGATATTTTGGTATTTTTATTAGATTGTACTACCTCACACATTAAATTGATGTGACACATTTGCACTTTTTTTAATATAATAGCAACCATTGATCAATATAACTATTGGGTTTTCTCACAATTAATGGTTGTAGTTTGAAGTTAGTGAGATATAGGGTGTTACTTTTCTCATAACTCTTCGAGGGTGTTATTAGGAGGTGTGCGATAAATTACTATTTTTTAGTTTATTTTGTGTTAAATTGAGTAGTTTTTATCAGATTCTTCCTACATTTATTTCTGTAAATTGCATCTTTTACAATTGCCTTTCTAATTCTATGCTGTGATTAAAAACTTGCTTCCTAAGCCCCTAAATTATTAATTTTTAATTCTCCTTCTATTTCATTCGATGCCATGATCTGTGTGTTGAATGTTTTCAGGCTTTATAGGACAGGAATGACTTGGAGAACGGAAAGAAAGCTTGCAAAAATGGAAGGAACGCAAAGAAATAAAGGAGTTGACCAGCGAGGAGCGACGCGGATGCGCACCTGGCGCGCACGTGCACATTAGCACACGCACACCTCGTCGCGCACGCGCACCTGGCGCGCACGCGTGACATGCGCGACATACAACAGTTGCAGAAAAATGCTAGCGGTGATTTTGGGCTGAGTTTGGACCCAATTTTCGGCCCAAGAACACAGATTAGAGCCAAGGGACAGCAGAGACTCAATAGAGAACATACACACATTCTTAGTTTTTTAGTTTTTTTTAGTTTTGAATCTTGGAAGAAATTACTACTTCCTCCAGGGTTCTTCATAGTCGCATACCTTTTTCCTAGTTTTATGATTTTGAGTTAGATATTACAAGAGTTACTACCTCCGTTGAAGTCTTTATCATTCTAGTTTGTTTTCTATTCCCTTGCTCTTTTAATTTCCCATTTACCCTGTTCAGAGTTACATATGGATATCTTTAATTTTGGAATTTATTAATGCAAAAGATACTTTTCTATTTAATTTTTTATCTGTTGTTTATTCTCACTTCCATTCCAATTAATTTGATTATTATGTCTTCTTTCTACTCCTTGAATATGTATGTGGAATTGGCATCCATGTCAATGGAGTAGACTCCTAACTTGACTTGGGAGTGGATTAAAAGGAGACCCTTGAGTTGGAATACTCAAGCGTTAATTGGTAATTGGAAGTTGGTGGTTGGCTCTCTAATTACTAACGCTAATCCTTCCTAAGGGAGAGGATTAGGACTTGTGAATAGAAGTTGGCTTAATACTTGACTTTTCCTTATTCGGTAAGGGTTAACTGAGTAGAACAACAACCAATTATTATTATTCTTGGGGAAGCTAACAAGGATAGAACTTCCAATTAATCTCCTCCAAGTCAAGGCTTTTTATCTCAATTAAATAAAATCCCTCATTCATTTTCCTTGCTTTAATTCTATTCTCCAACTTCAAATTTCTCAGAAATCTCCTGATCAATTAATAGCACTCTCTTAGCAACTCGTTAGGAGACGACCTGGGATTCATACTCCCAGTATTTTATTCTTATATTCTGACAAAACCCCTTTTTAAATTGATACGCGAAATCTTCGTTGGTTAAGGACTATACTCGCAACGTCAGTTCATTATAAATTCTTAATCGACAATTTTTCGCACGTCTATTTTTGGCGCCGTTGTCGGGGAGTTGCAATAGTGTGCTGCGTTATTGACTAGTGTAAATATTTTTAATTTTACATATTTGCATATTTTGTTTTGCTTTTATTACCCTGAGCTCTATGTTTCATTCATTGAATGACGCGTTCGTTACCGCATCCGAGCTTAGCCACGTTTGACCCTGAAATTGAAAGAACTATTTCACGTATAAGGTGAGCTCGGCGTTGGTTAGCCTCTGAGGGTGGTGAAGTGGTTCCTACCAATTCACCAGTCTTATCTGGAGGCGAATCTGAAGTGTCATTTAAGGGGGAAACAAGCTCCTCTTCTACTGATTTTGTTGATTTACACGCAGATAACATGACGGCTCCCAGGAGGATTACTCTCCAGGAAGAAGGGGCTCCGGACTTTACACTGCCACCGTTCCAAGAGCGTCATCCAAATCTGGATGCAGATGTTGAACTGAAGACTGCACTAATCAAAACTAAGAGATTTTCAGACAGCTTGCTCAAGAGCCTCTCAAGCACCTAAGAGATTTTCAGACAGCCTGCTCTACTGTTAGGCGTCATGGTGCAGATGAAAGTACTATTTTGCTAATCGCCTTCCCATTTTCTCTTGAGGGAAAGGCGAGGGAGTGGTACTACACTCAACCTGAAGCAGTCGTTGCTAATTGGGATACGCTCAGGAGAGAATTCCTTGACAAATATTTTCCTGCTGAAGTTACCGATAGACTGAGGAAAGAGATTTCATGTATTATTCAAGGTGAATCAGAGACTCTGTATGAGTATTGAGAGCATTTCAGGAATCTCCTAGACGCTTGCCCTCACCATATGATTGACAAGCTGGTATTGATCAGCTACTTCACATAGGGCATGAAGCCTCAGAACAAGACTACGTTGGATGGTGTGAGTAATGGTTCTCTGAAAAAGTACAAGATTGCGGATGAATCGTGGCAACTGATCACTGACTGAGCTGAGTCTACTCGGAACGCCAGGAACAGGAGCAACCACCTAAAGACTGTTGCAGAGGTTACCTCTAGCAGTGAGAATACTGCTCTCACCCAAACTCTATGTGAGATGACCAACATACTGAAACAGTTACAGCTGAATCAATAGCAACAATCTCAGCCCCCTCCACAACAACCATGTCAATAATTAGTTCCTCAGAGAGTGTGCAGAATATGTGCCTACTATACTCATTACACTGATGAGTGTCCGCAACTCCAACAAGAAGACAACACCTTGGCAGCTACTCATAATTTCAATGACCGCCCAAATCAAGGATACTATCAACAGGGCAAAAATTACAACCAAGGTGGAAATTGCAATCAAGGCTGGCAAGATAATTCCAACCAGGGATGGCGAGATAATTCCAACCAAGGATGGAGAGACAACTATAACCAAGGAAGCAGAGACAATAATAGTGGAAATTAGAGATAGAACAACAACAGTAATCAGCAGAACCGGTATCAACAGAACCAGAACCAGCCTTACCGAGCACCTCACCAAAGGCAAGGCCAGGCACCTCAAAGCAACCAACAGTAAGCCCCTTCCTCTTCCAATGACGATGTGCTTCATATTATTGCACAAAAGCAGACATCCATGGAGAACACACTTAACTACACTAACTCTACTCTCAACGGTCTAACCTCCACTCTGCAAGCTCCCATATCCCGTTTGGATCAAGTTCCTATCCTCAACAATCAACCTCCAAGCTTCAGTACACTTCCTTCTTAACATTTACCCAACCCAAAGGATGGAATTAATGCCATTACTTTGAGGTCTGGAACCACACTGCCAGAGAGGAGTCCTGAAGAGCCAAACTCAAAAGAAAATATTTTAACTAAAGACACTGTTGAGGTAGAAGATGCTACAGAAAAGGACACCCAAGACATAGTTGATGAAGATGCAGCTCAACCAAAGAATAAAGTACCAAAGGAAGGTGCAGCTACAGAAGACGCCATTCCCATTCCATTTCTACATCTTGCTAGGAAATCCAGAAAGCAGATAGAACTAAACCCGAAGATGGTAGAGATATTCAAAAAGATTGAGGTAACTATTCCCCTTTTTTATGCTATTCAATAAGTACCTAAATATGCTAAGTTTCTAAAAGATCTATGTATGCATAAGGATAAAATTAATGATTTAGAAAATATTCCCTTAGGTAGCTCTATATCTGCTTTAATGGGTGATATACCAGAAAAATGTGGGGATCTTGGTTCATGCATGGTTACTTGTGCTATTGAGGGTGTTTAATTTTTTGACTGCATGTGTGATTTAAGTGCATGTGTTAGTATTATACCATTATCTGTATATGATGCTTTGAGGCTACCTCCCTTGAAAAGGTCGGCAGCACGTTTTGTTTTGGCAGATAAAAGCATAATTTCAGTAGTAGAAATTGCTGAAGACGTGCTGGTGAGCATCAGGGGGTATTTCCTGTTGACTTTTATATTTTAGAGATGCCCCCTAATGACTCAGGGAGACCATCATCTATCCTGCTAGGAAGACTATTTCTGAAGACTTCCAAGTTTAAGCTAGATGCCTTTCTCAGGAACATATTCTTTTGAGATTGATGGCAGAACAGTCTGTTTCAATCTTGATGAAGTCATGAGGCACCCACAGGAAGACCACTCTATCTTCCAATGTGACGTTATTGAAGAAGTTGTGGTAGAAGTTCACCAAGAAGATATGGATGACAAGACAATGGAAGCAGATGCAAGTGTGGAGATGCCATCAAAGTTTACTGAGGACACCCCACTACCCTCCATGACCCCAGATGATCAAGAGCCTAGCCATGAGCAGGAGACAGAATTGAAGCTCTTTCCACCCCACCTCAATTATGCTTATCTTGAGGATAATAAGAAGTTCCTAGTTATAATTGCAAGGGAACTTACTTCCCAACAGGAGGAGCAGTTGCTTAATGTGCTGAGAAGACACAAGAAGGCTATTGGGTGGAGCTTGGCGGACATAGTAGGCATCAGCCCCCAGACCTGTGAGCACCGCATATTTTTAGAGGAGGGAGCAAGGCCTGTCCATCAACCTCAAAGGCGGCTCAATCCCACTATTTTAGAAGTTGTCAAGAAAGAAGTGACCAGACTACTAGAGGCTGATATCATCTACCCAATCTCAGATAGCGAATGGGTTAGTCCAGTACAAGTGGTGCCCAAGAGGTCTGGTGTCACAACAGTGAAGAATGAGCATGGAGAACTCATAGCAAAGAGAGTGCAGAACTCTTGGAGAGTCTGTATTGACTACAGGCGTCTCCACCAAGCTACTCGTAAGGATCACTATCCACTTCATTTCATTGATCAAATGCTTGATCGCTTGTCAGATAAATCACACTACTGTTTTCTAGATGCTTACACTGGATATTTTCAAATTCATATAGCTCCTGAGGATCAGGAGAATACTACTTTTACATGTCCCTTTGGAATGTATGCATATAAGAGAATACCTTTTGGCTTATGTAATGCACCGGCTATGTTTAAAAGATGCATGATGAGTATTTTCTCAAATTTTCTTAAGAACTGTATGGAAGTCTGATGAGCGGATAATTTATACGCTTTTTGGCATTGTTTTCAGTATGTTTTTAGTATGTTTTAGTTAGTTTTTATTATATTTTTATTAGTTTTTAGTTAAAATTTACTTTTCTGGACTTTACTATGAGTTTGTGTGTTTTTCTATGATTTTAGGTATTTTCTGGCTGAAATTGAAGGACCTGAGCAAAAATCTGATTCAGAGGCTGAAAAGGACTGCAGATGCTATTGGATTCTGACCTCCCTGCACTCGAAGTGGATTTTCTGGAGCTACAGAAGCCCAATTGGCGCGCTCTCAACTGCGATGAAAAGTAGACATCCTAGGCTTTCCAGCAATGTATAATAGTCTATACTTTCTCCGAGATTTGATGGCCCAAACCGGCGTTCCAAATCAGCTCAAAACTGCCCGGCGTTAAACGCCGGAACTGGCACAAGAATGGGAGTTAAAGGCCCAAACTGGCACAAAAGCTGGCGTTTAACTCCAAGAAAAGTCTCTACACATAGAAGCTTCAATGCTCAGCCCAAGCACACACCAAGTGGGCCCGGAAGTGGATTTTTAGGTCATTTACTCATTTCTGTAAATCCTAGGCTACTAGTTCTCTACAAATAGGACCTTTTGCTATTGTATTTTCATCTTTGGACATCTAGTTCTTAGATCAGATCTTTAGATCTTTGAATCTTTTGATCACGTTTTGGGGGCTGGCCTCACGGCCATGCCTAGACCTTGTTCTTATGTATTTTCAACGGTGGAGTTTCTACACACCATAGATTAAGGTGTGGAGCTCTGTTGTACCTCGAGTATTAATGCAATTACTATTATTCTTCTATTCAATTCAACTTATTCTTGTTCTAAGATATCACTTGTTCCTCAACTTGATGAATGTGATGATCCGTGACACTCATCATCATTCTCACCTATGAACGTGTGCCTGACAACCACCTCCGTTCTACCTTAGATTGAGTGGATATCTCTTGGATCCCTTAATCGGAATCTTCGTGGTATAAGCTAGAATTGATGGTGGCATTCAAGAGAATCCAGAAGGTCTAAACCTTGTCTGTGGTATTCTAAGTAGGATTCAAGGATTGAATGACTGTGACAAGCTTCAAACTCCTGAAGGCTGGGCGTTAGTGACAGACGCAAAAGAATCAATGGATTCTATTCCAACCTGATTGAGAACCGACAGATGATTAGCCGTACTGTGACAGAGCGCGTTGAATATTTTCACTGAGAGGACGAGACTGTAGCCACTGACAACGGTGATGCCCAACATATAGCTTGCCATGGAAAGGAGTAAGAAGGATTGGATGAAGACAGTAGGAAAGCAGAGAGACGGAAGGGACAAAGCATCTCCATACGCTTATCTGAAATTCTCACCAATGAATTACATAAGTATCTCTATCTTTATTTTATGCTTTATTCATAAATCATCCATAACCATTTGAATCCGCCTGACTGAGATTTACAAGATGACCATAGCTTGCTTCATACTAACAATCTCCGTGGGATCGACCCTTACTCGCGTAAGGTTTATTACTTGGACGACCCAGTGCACTTGCTGGTTAGTTGTGCGAAGTTGTGATAAAGAGTTGAGATTGCAATTGAGTGTACCATGTTGATGGCGCCATTGATGATCACAATTTCGTGCACCAAGTTTTTGGCACCGTTGCCGGGGATTGTTGAGTTTGGACAACTGACGGTTCATCTTGTTGCTCAGATTAGGTATTTTTTTTTTCAGAGTTCTTAAGAATGAATTCTAGTGTTTCAAGGTGATGTTCTTATCATCACCAAAGCTGATTGATTCTCATCAATTTAGCTCTTGAATGTAATGTCCTGCTGAAACTTGGCTAGCCATGTCTAATTCCTTTAGACTAAAGCTCTAGACTAACATTGCATGATTCCTGGAATTCTCATTAAGAATTTTGATATCTTTATTTTCTTTTCCACTTAATTTTCGAAAAAACCAAAAAAATTACAAAATCATAAAAACCAAAAATATTGTATGTTTCTTGTTGAGTCTAGTGTCTCATTTTCAGTTTGGTGTCAATTGCATGTTTCTGTTCTTCTGCATTTTTCGAATTCATTCATGTGTCTTAATTGATCTTTAAGTTGTTCTTGATGATTTCTTTGTTCTGATCTTTAAATTCTCTTGTTTTGTGTGTTTTGTTGTGTCTCATATGCATTCTCATTTTGTTAGTGTCAATAGTATACAAACTTCTAAGTTTGGTGTCTTGCATGCATTGTTTATTTGATCTTAGTCTCATTATTAAAAATCCAAAAAAAAATTTAATTTGTGTCTTTTCAAGTCAATAATATAGAGAATTGAAGATTCAGAACATACAGTAGAGGAATTACACAGAAAAAGCTGGGCGTTCAAAACGCCCAGTGAGGAAGGAAAACTGGCGTTTAAACGCCAGCCAGGGCACCTGGCTGGGCGTTTAACTCCCAAAAGGGTAGTGTTTTAGGCGTTAAACGCCAGAATGGATACCATTCTGGGCGTTTAACGCCAGGATGGCACAAGAGGGAAGATTTTGTTTTTAATTCAAATTTTTTTTCAAGTTTTCAAAATTTTTCAAAATCAATTTCTTTCCATTTTCAAAGATACTTGCTAACAATTAATGATTTGATTCAACATTTCAAGTATGTTGCCTTTTCTGTTGAGAAAGGTTTAATGTCTGAATCATATCTTTTCTTGTTAGCCAAGTCATTAATTTTCAAAATCAAATCTTTTTAAATTATTTTTCAAATCATATCTTCTCAATCACATCTTTTTAAAACCATAACTTTTCAATCATATCTTTTTAATCACATCTTTTTCAAAATAGTTTTCAATCATATCTTTTTTATTTCTAATTTCAAAATCTTTTTCAAAAATCACTTGATTTCTTTTCCACTCTTAGTTTTCGAAAATCAATTAGTATTTTTTCAAAATGTTTTTAAAATCTTTTTAATTTATTTTCGAAAATTTCTTCCCCTCTTCTCACATCCTTCTATTTATGGACTAACATTCCTCCTTAATGCACAATTCGAACTCTATCTTTCCTTGATAAGTTCGAATTCTTCTACCTCTTCCTTCTATTTTTCTTTTCCTCTGACACCTCAAGGAATCTCTATACTGTGACATAGAGGATTCCATATTTTCTTGTTCTCTTCTCTTTCATATGAGCAGGAGCAAAGACAAAAGCATTCTTATTGAGGCTGACCCTGAACCTGAAAGGACCTTGAAGCGAAAGCTAAGAGAAGCTAAAGCACAACTCTCTGTAGAAGACCTAACAGAAATCTTCAAAGAAGAAGATATGGCAGCCGAAAACAACAACAATGCCAACAATGCAAGGAAGGTGCTGGGTGACTTTACTGCACCTACTCCCGACTTCTATGGGAGAAGCATCTCTATCCCTGCCATTGGAGCAAACAACTTTGAGCTTAAGCCTCAATTAGTTTCTCTAATGCAACAGAATTGCAAGTTCCATGGACTTCCATTGGAAGATCCTCATCAGTTTTTAGCTGAATTCTTGCAAATCTGTGACACTGTCAAGACTAATGGGGTTGACCCTGAGGTCTACAGACTTATGCTATTCCCTTTTGCTGTAAGAGACAGAGCTAGGATATGGTTGGACTCACAACCTAAAGAAAGCCTGAACTCTTGGAAAAAGCTAGTCAATGCCTTCTTGGCAAAGTTCTTTCCACCTCAAAAATTGAGTAAGCTTAGAGTTGAAGTCCAAACCTTCAGACAGAAAGAAGGTGAATCCCTCTATGAAGCTTGGGAAAGATACAAATAATTGATCAGAAAGTGTCCCTCTGACATGCTTTCTGAATGGAGCATCATAGGTATCTTTTATGATGGTCTGTCTGAACTGTCCAAGATGTCATTGGATAGCTCTGCTGGAGGATCTCTTCATCTGAAGAAGACACCTACAGAAGCTCAAGAACTCATTGAAATGGTTGCAAATAACCAATTCATGTACACTTTTGAAAGGAATCCTGTGAACAATGGGACGAATCAGAAGAAAGGAGTTCTTGAGATTGATACTCTGAATGCCATATTGACTCAGAACAAAATATTGACTCAGCAAGTCAATTTGATTTCTCAAAGTTTGTCTGGAATGCAAAATACACCAGGCAGTACTAAGGATGCTTCATCTGAAGAAGAAGCTTATGATCCTGAGAACCCTTCAATGGAAGAGGTGAACTACATAGGAGAACCCTATGGAAACACCTATAATTCTTCATGGAGAAATCATCCAAATCTCTCATGGAAGGATCAACAGAGACCTCAACAAGGTTTCAACAACAATAATGGTGGAAGAAACAGGTTTAGCAATGGCAAGCCTTTTCCATCATCTTCTCAGCAACAGACAGAGAATTCTAAGCAGAGCCACTCTGACTTAGCAACCATGATCTCTGATCTAATCAAAGCCACTCAAAGTTTCATGACTGAAACAAGGTCCTCCATTAGGAATTTGGAGGCACAAGTGGGACAGCTGAGTAAGAAAGTTACTGAACTCCCTCATAGTACTCTTCCAAGCAATATAGAAGAAAATCCAAAAGGAGAGTGCAAGGTCATCAACATGGACGAATTTGGAGAGGAGGAAAAGGCAGTGATCGCCACTGAGGAAGACCTCAATGGACGTCCACTGGCCTCCAATGAGTTCTCTAATGAGGAACCATGGGAATCTGAGGCTCATAATGAGACCATAGAGATTCTATTGGATTTACTGCTGCCATTCATGAGCTCTGATGAGTATTCTCCCTCTGAAGAGGATGAAGATGTCACTGAAGAGCAAGTTGCCAAGTACCTTGGAGCAATCATGAATGTAAATGACAAGTTATTTGGTAATGAGACTTGGGAGGATGAACCCCTTTTGCTCACCAAAGAACTGGGTGACTTGTCTAGGCAGAAATTACCTCAAAAGAGACAGGACCCTGGGAAGTTCTCAATACCTTGTGCCATAGGCACCATGACCTTCAAGAAGGCCTTGTGTGACCTAGGGTCAAGCATAAACCTCATGCCTCTCTCTATAATGGAGAAGCTAGGGATCTTTGAGGTACAAGCTGCAAGAATCTCACTAGAGATGGCAAACAATTCAAGAAAACAAGCTTATGGACTTGTAGAGGATGTTCAGGTAAAAATTAAAAACCATTACATCCCTGCTGATTTCATAGTCCTAGAGACTGGGAAGTGCATGAATGAATCCATCATCCTTGGCAGACCCTTCCTAACCACAGCAAAGGCTGTGATTGATGTTGACAGACGAGAATTGATCATTCAAGTGAATGAAGAATCCTTTGTGTTTAAGGCTCAAAGATATCCCTCTGTTACCATGGAGAGGAAGCATGAAGAGCTTCTCTCAAAACAGAGCCAAACAGAGCCCCCAAAGTCAAACTCTAAGTTTGGTGTTGGGAGGCTACAACCAACTTCTAAGTTTGGTGTTGAACCCCCACATTCAAACTCTAAGTTTGGTGTTGGGATGTTCCAACATTGCTCTGAGTATCTGTGAGGCTCCATGAGAGCCCTCTGTCAAGCTACTGACATTAAAGAAGCGCTTGTTGGGAGGCAACCCAATGTTATATTTATCTATTTTCCTTTGTTATTTTATGTTTTCTGTAGGTTGATGATCATGGGAAGTAACAAAATCAATTGAAAAAGCAAAAACAGAATAAAAAACAGAAAGAAAAATAGCACACCCTGGAGGAAAACCTTGCTGGCATTTAAACGCCAGTAAGGGCAGCAAATGGGCGTTTAACGCCCAATCTGGCACCATTCTGGGCGTTTAACGCCAGAAAGGGGCACCAGACTGGCGTTAAACGCCAGGAAAATGCAAGAAGCTGGCGTTAAACGCCAGAAATGGGCACCAGCCCGGCGTTTAACGCCAGAATTGGCATAAAGAGCATTTTTCGCTCACCACTTGGTGCAGGGATGAACTATCCTTGACACCTCAGGATCTGTGGACCCCACAGGATCCCCACCTACCCCACCACTCTCTCTCTTCTTCACCCATTCACCAATCACCTCAACACCTCTTCCCCAAAAGCCCCTCACCTATCAAATCCCATTATTCTCTTCACCACTCACATCCATCCTTTACAAAACCACACCTAACTCACCATTCAAATTCAAACCACTTTCCCTCCCAAACCCACCCATAATGGCCAAAACCTACCCCTCTCTCCACTCCTATATAAACCCATCTTCACTCCTTCATTTTCACACAACCTAAACACTACTTCTCCCCCTTGGCCGAACCACAAACCACCTCCATCTCCTCTATTTCTTTTTCTTCTACTCTCTTCTTTCTTCTTTTGCTCGAGGACGAGCAAACCTTCTAAGTTTGGTGTGGTAAAAGCATTGCTTTTTGTTTTTCCATAACCATTTATGGCACCTAAGGCCGGAGAAACCTCTAGAAAGAGGAAAGGGAAGGCAAAAGCTTCCACCTCCGAGTCATGGGAGATGGAGAGATTCATCTCAAGAGTGCATCAAGACAACTTCTATGAAGTTGTGGCCTTGAAGAAGGTGATCTCCGAGGTCCCTTTCAAACTCAAAAAGAGTGAATATCCGGAGATCCGACATGAGATCCGAAGAAGAGGTTGGAAAGTTCTTACCAACCCCATTCAACAAGTCGGAATCTTAATGGTTCAAGAGTTCTATGCCAATGCATGGATCACCAAGAACCATGATCAAAGTGTGAACCCGAATCCAAAGAATTGGCTTACAATGGTTCGGGGGAAATACTTAGATTTTAGTCCGGAAAATGTAAGGTTGGCATTCAACTTGCCCGTGATGCAAGAATATGAACACCCTTACACTAGAAGGGTCAACTTTGATCAAAGGTTGGACCGAGTCCTCATAGACATTTGTGAAGAGGGCGCTCAATAGAAGAGAGATTCAAGAGGGAAGCCGGTTCAACTGAGAAGGCATGACCTCAAGCCCGTGGCTAGGGGATGGTTGGAGTTTATCCAACGCTCAATCATTCCCACTAGCAACCGGTCCGAAGTTACTATAGATCGGGCCATCATGATTCATAGCATCATGATTGGAGAGGAGGTAGAAGTTCATGAGGTTATAGCCCAAGAACTTTATAAGGTGGCGGACAAGTCCTCTACCTTGGCAAGGTTAGCCTTTCCTCATCTCATTTGCCACCTCTGTTATTCAGTTGGAATTGATATAGAGGGAGACATCCTCATTGATGAGGACAAGCCCATCACTAAGAAAAGGATGGAGCAAACAAGAGATCCCACTCATCATGAAATCCCTGAGATGCCTCAAGGGATGCACTTTCCTCCATAAAACTATTGGGAGCAAATCAACACCTCCCTAGGAGAATTGAGTTCCAACATGGGACAACTAAGGGTGGAGCACCAAGAACATTCCATCCTCCTCCATGAAATTAAAGAAGATCAAAGAATCATGAGAGAGGAGCAACAAAGGCAAGGAAGAGACATTGAGGAGCTCAAGCACTCCATAAGATCTTCAAGAGGAAGAACA